>NW_027522410.1:78993-331044 GCF_052094955.1 Ictidomys tridecemlineatus
CTCTGCAATGATCCTTCTGCATCCCAGTCTCCAACAACTGCTCTCTGCAACAGTCCTTCTGCACCCCAGTCTACAACCTCTGCTCTCTGCTACAGTACTTCTGCACCCCAGTCTTCAACCTCTGCTCTCTGCAACATTTCTTCTGCACCCAAGACTCCAACCTGTGCTCTCTGTAACTGTCCTACTGCAACGCAGTCTCCAACCTCTGTTCTCTGTAGCGATCCTTCTGCACCTCATTCTCTAACCTCTGCTCTCTTCAACGATCCTTCTGCACCTCAGTCTCCATTCTCTGCTCTCTGTAAGCATCCTTTGGCACCCCAGTCTCCAACTTCCCCTCTCTGTAAAAGTCATTCTGCACCTCAGTCTCCAAGTTCTGAAATCTGTAACAGTCCTTCTGCACCCCAGTCTCAAAACTCTGCACTCAGAAATGATCTTTCTGCACCTCAGTCTCCAACCTCTGCTCTCTTTCACAGTCTTTCTGCACCCCAGTCTTTAACATTTGCTCTCTGCAACGATCATTCTTCTCCCCAGGCTCCAAACTTGCTCTCTGCATCGGTCCGTCTACATCCCAGTTTCCAAAATCTGCGCTCTGTAACAGTCCTTCTGCACCTCAGCCTCAAAACTCTGCTCTCTGAAACAGTCCTTCTGAACCCCTGTCTCCAACCTCTGCTCTCAGTAACAGTTTTTCTGCACCCCAATCTCCAAACTCTGCTCTCTGTAGCACTCCTTCTACACCCCAGTCTCCAACCTCTACACTCTGTAACAGGCCTTCTGCACCCCAGTCTCCAACCTCTGCTATCTGTAACAGACCTTCTGCACCCCAGTCTCCAACCTGTGCTCTGTGCAATGATCCTTTTGCATCCCAGTCTCCAAAATCTGCTCTCTGTAACAGTCTTTCTGCACCCCATGATCCAACATCTTTTTTCTGAAACAGTCCTTCTGCACCTCAATCTGAAAACTCGGCTCTCTGCAAAAATCCTTCTGCACCCGAGTTTCCAAACTTTGCTCTCTGTAACAGTGCTTCTGAACCTCAGTCTACAAAATGTTCTCTATAATATCCTTCTGCAATTCAGTCACGAAATTGTGCTATCTTATACAGTCCTTCTGCACCTCAGTCTACAAACTCTGCTCTCTGTAACAGGCCTTCTGCACCCCAGTTTCCAAACTCTGCTCTCTGTAACAGGCCTTCTGCACCCAGTCTCCAACCTCTTCTCTCTTCAAGGATCTCTCTTAACCTCAGTCTCCAACCTCTGCTTTGTGCAACAGTCAGTCTGCTCCCCAGTCTCCAACATCTGCTCTCTCTAACAATCCTTCTGCAACTTAGTCTCCAACCTCTGCTCTCTGCAACGGTTCTTCTGCACCCCAGTCTTCACACTCTGTTCTCTACAAAAGTCTTTCTGAAAACCAGTCTCCAAACTCTGCTCTCTGAAACAGTCCTTGTGCACCTCAGTCTACAACCTCTGCTCTCTGCTACAGTACTTCTGCACCCCAGTCTCCAACATCTGCTCTCTGTATCAGTCCTTTTGCACCTCAGTCTCCAACCTCTGCTCTCTGCAGCAGTCCTTTTACGACCCAGTAACCAAAATCTGCTCTGTGTAAGGATCCTTCTGCACCTTAGTTTCCAACTTCTGCTCTCAGCAGCGATCATCCTTCACCTCAGTCTCCAAATCTGATCTCTGTATCAGTTCTTCTGCAGCAAAGTCTCAAACCTCTGCTCTCTGTAACGATCCTTCTGCATCTCATCTCAAAATTCTAATTTTTTATTTTTTTTATTGGTTGTTCACAACATTACAAAGCTCTTGACATATCATATTTCATACATTAGATTCAACTGGGTTATGAACTCCCAATTTTACCCCAAATGCAGATTGCAGAATTACGTCGGTTATACATCCACAATTTTACATAATGCCCAATTAGTAATTATTGTATTCTGCTACCTTTCCTATACCCTAATATCCCCCCTCCCCTCCCCTCCCTTCTTCTCTCTCTACCCCATCTACTGTAATTCATTTCTCTGCTTGTTTATTTTCCCATTCCCCTCACAACCTCTTATATGTAATTTTGTATAGCAATGAGGGTCTCCCTTCATTTCCATGCAATTTTCCTTTTCTCTCCCTTTCCCTCCCATCTCATGACTCTGTTAAATGTTAGTCTTTTCTTCCTGCTCTTCCTCCTTGCTCTGTTCATAGTTGTTCTCATTATATCAAAGAAGACATTTGGTATTTGTTTTTTAGGGATTGACTAGCTTCACTAAGCATAATCTGCTCTAGTGCCATCCATTTCCCTGCAAATTCTATGATTTTGTCATTTTTTATTGCTGCATAGTACTCCATTGTGTATAGATGCCACATTTTTTTTATCCATTCATCTATTGAAGGGCATCTGGGTTGGTTCCACAGTCTAGCTATTGTGAATTGTACTGCTATGAACATCGATATGGCAGCATCCCTGTAGCATGCTCTTTTAAGGTCTTCAGGGAATAGTCCGAGAAGGGCAATAGCAGGGTCAAATGATGGTTCCATTCACAGCTTTCCCAGGAATCTCCAAACTGCTTTCCAAATTGGCCGCACCAATTTGCAGTCCCACCAGCAATGTACAAGAGTACCCTTTTCTCCACATCCTCGCCAGCACTTGTTGTTGTTTGACTTCATAGTGGCTGCCAATCTTACTGGAGTGAGATGGTATCTTAGGGTGGTTTTGATTTGCATTTCTCTGACTGCTAGAGATGGTGAGCATTTTTTCATGTACTTGTTGATTGATTGTATGTCCTCCTCTGAGAAGTGTCTGTTCAGATCCTTGGCCCATTTGTTGATTGGGTTATTTGTTATCTTATTGTCTAATTTTTTGAGTTCTTTGTATACTCTGGATATTAGGGCTCTATCTGAAGTGTGAGGAGTAAAAATTTGTTCCCAGGATGTAGGCTCCCTATTTACCTCTCTTATTGTTTCTCTTGCTGAGAAAAAACTTTTTAGTTTAAGTAAGTCCCATTTGTTGATTCTTGTTATTAATTCTTGTGCTATGGGTGTCCTATTAATGAATTTGGAGCCCGACCCCACAATATGTAGATCAGAGCCAACTTTTTCTTCTATCAGACGCCATGTCTCTGATTTGATATCAAGCTCCTTGATCCATTTAGAGTTAACTTTTGTGCATGCGAGAGGAAGGGATTCAGTTTCATTTTTTTTTGCATATGGATTTCCAGTTTTCCCACCATTTGTTGAAGATGCTATCCTTCCTCCATTGCATGCTTTTAGCCCCTTTATCAAATATAAGATAGTTGTAACTTTGTGGATTATTCTCTGTGTCCTCTATTCTATACCATTGGTCCACTCGCCTGTTTTGGTACCAGTACCATGCTGTTTTTGTCACTATTGCTCTGTAATATAGTTTGAAATCTGGTATCGCTATACCGCCTGATTCACACTTCCTGCTTAAAATTGCTTTTGCTATTCTGGGTCTTTTATTTTTCCATATGAATTTCATGATTGCTTTATCTATTTCTACAAGAAATGCCATTGGGATTTTGATTGGCATTGCAATAAACCTATAGAGAACTTTTGGTAATATCGCCATTTTGATAATGTTAGTTCTGCCTATCCATGAACAGGGTATATTTTTCCATCTTCTAAGATCTTCTTCTACTTCTCTTTTTAGGGTTCTGTAGTTTTCATTGTATAAATCTTTCACCTCTTTTGTTAGGTTGATTCCCAAGTATTTTATTTTTTTGGAGGATATTGTGAATGGAGTGTTTTTCCTCATTTCCGTTTCAGAAGTTTTGTCGCTGATATACAGAAATGCCTTTGATTTATGCGTGTTGATTTTATATCCTGCCACTTTGCTGAATTCATTTATTAGTTCTAGTAGTTTCTTTGTAGACTCTTTTGGGTCTCCTAAGTATAGAATCATGTCATCTGCAAATAGTGATAATTTAAGTTCTTCTTTTCCTATTTTTATGCCTTTAATTTCTTTCGTCTGTCTAATTGCTCTGGCCAGTGTTTCGAGAACTATATTGAATAGAAGTGGTGATAGAGGGCATCCCTGTCTTGTTCCAGATTTTAGAGGGAATGCCTTCAACTTTTGTCCATTCAGAATGATGCTAGCCTGAGGCTTAGCATAGATAGCTTTTACAATGTCAAGGTACATTCCGGTTATCCCTAGTTTTTCAAGTGTTTTGAACATAAAGGGATGCTGTACTTTGTCGAATGCTTTCTCTGCGTCTATTGAGATGATCATATGGTTCTTATCTTTAAGTCTATTGATGTGGTGAATAACATTTATTGATTTCCGTATATTGAACCAGCCTTGCATTCCAGGGATGAATCCTACTTGATCATGGTGCACAATTTTTTTGATGTGTTTTTGTATTCGATTCGCCAGAATTTTATTGAGGATTTTTGCATCTAGGTTCATTAGAGATATTGGTCTGTAGTTTTCTTTCTTTGAGGAGTCTTTGTCTGGTTTCGGAATCAGGGTGATGTTGGCCTCATAGAATCAATTTGGAAGAGCTCCCTCTTTTTATATTTCCTGAAATAACTTGAAAAGTATTGGTATTAATTCTTCTTTAAAGGTTTTGTAAAACTCCGCTGTATACCCATCCAGTCCTGGGCTTTTCTTGGTTGGTAGTCTTTTGATGGCTTCTTCAATTTCATCCATTGATATTGGTCTGTTCAAATTGTGTGTATCCTCCTGACTCAGTCTGGGCAAATCATATGACTTAAGAAATTTATCGGTGTCTTCACTATCTTCTATTTTATTGGAATATAGGTTTTCAAAATAATTTCTAATTGTCTTCTGTATTTCTGTAGCATCTGTTGTGATATTGCCTTTTTCATCCCGTATGTTAGTAATTTGAGTTCTCTCTCTTCTTCTCTTTGTTAGCATGGCTAAAGGTCTGTCGATCTTATTTATTTTTTCAAAGAACCAACTTTTAGTTTTGTTAATTTTTTCAATAGTTTCTTTTGTTTCAATTTCATTAATTTCCGCTCTGATTTTTAATTATTTCTTGCCTTCTGCTACATTTGCTGTTGTTTTGCACTTCCTTTTCTGGGGCTTTGAGATGAAGTGTGCGCTCATTTATTTGTTGGTTTTTCCTTTTTTTGAGGAATGACCACCAGGCGATGATTTTTCCACTTAAAACTGCTTTCATTGTGTCCCATATATTCCGATATGTTGTGTCTGTATTTTCATTTATCTCTAAGAATTTTTGGATTTCCTCCTTTATGTCTTCTGTGACCCATTGATCATTCAGTAACATATTGTTCATTTTCCATGTGATGTAGGATTTTTCCTTCCTTCTTTTATCATTAATTTCCAGTTTCATTCAATTATGATCAGATAAAATGCATGGTATTTTCTCCACCCCTTTATATTTACTGAGGGTTGCCCTGTGGCATAATATATGGTCTATTTTTGAGAAGGATCCATGTGCTGCTGAGAAAAAAGTATATCCATTTGATGATCGTTGATATATTCTATATATGTCAGTTAAGTCTAGGTTATTGATTGTGGTATTAAGTTCTATAGTTTCCTTATTCAACTTTTGTTTGGAGGATCTGTCCAATGGTGAGAGAGGTGTGTTGAAGTCACCCATAATTATTGTGTTGTGGTCTATTTGATTCTTGAACTTGAGGAGAATTTGTTTTATGAATGTCGCAGCGCCATTATTTGGTGCATAAATATTGATAATTGTTATGTCTTGTTGGTGAATGGTTTTTTTTAACAGTATATAATGTCCTTCTTTATCCCTTTTGATTAACTTAGTCTTGAAGTCGATTTTATTCGATATGAGGATGGCCACCCCTGTTATAGTACTTCTGCACCCCAGTCTCCAACCTCTGTTCTCTGCAACATTTCTTCTGCACCCAAGTCTCCAACCTGTGCTCTCTGTAACTTTCCTGCTTCAACCCAGTCTCCAAACTCTGCTCTCTGTAGCGACTCTTTTGCACCTCATTCTCTAACCAGTGCTCTCTGCAACGATCCTTCTACACCCCAATACCCATTCTCTGCTCTCTGTAAGCATCCTTTTGCACCCCAGTCTCCAACCTCTCTTCTCTGTAAAAGTCATTCTGCACCTCAGTCTCCAAGTTCTGCAATCTGTAACAGTCTTTCTGCACCCCAGTCTCAAACCTCTGCACTCAGAAATGATCTTTCTGCACCTCAGTCTCAAACCTCTGCTCTCTTTAATAGTCCTTCTTCACCCTAGTCTCCAACATATGCTCTCTACAACGATCCTTGTTCTCCCCAGTCTCCAACCTCTGCTCTCTGCAACGGTCCTTCTACAGCCCAGGATCCAACATCTGCTCTCTGAAATAGTCTTTCTGACCTCAGTCTGAAAACTCAGCTCTCTGCAAAAATCCTTCTGCACCCGAGTTTCCAAACTTTGCTCTCTGTAACAGTCCTTCTGAACCTCAGTCTACAAAATGCACTCTGTAATATCCTTCTGCAATCCATTCACGAAATTGTGCTATCTTTAAAAGTCCTTCTGCACCTCAGTCTACAAACTCTGCTCTCTGGAACAGGCCTTCTGCACCCCAGCCTCCAATCTCTGCTCTCTGTAACAGGCCTCCTGAACCCCAGTCTCCAACCACTTCTCTCTGCAAAGATCCTTCTTAACCTCAGTCTCCAACTTCTGCTCTGTTCAACAGTCCTTCTGCACATCAGTCTTTAACTTCTGCTCTCTGTAACAATCCTTCTGCACCTCAGTCCCCAACCTCTGCTCTCTGCAGTGGTTCTTCTGCACCCCAGTCTTCACACTCTGTTCTCGGCAATAGTCCTTCTGCACTCCAGTCTCCAACCACTGCTCTCTGCAAGGATCCTTTTGCATCCCAGTATCCAACGTCTGCTCTCTGCAATAGTCCTTCTGCACGCCAGTCTCCAACTTCTGCTCTCCGCTACAGTCCTTCTTCAACCCAGTCTCAAAACTCTGCTCTCTGCAACATTTCTTCTGCACTCCAGTCTCCAACATGTGCTCTCTGTAACTGTCCTGCTGCACCCCAGTCTCCAAACTCTGCTCTCTGTAGCTATTCTTCTGCACCTCAATCTTCAACCGCTGCTCTCTGTAAGATCCTTCACCACCTCAATCTCCAAGTTCTGCAATCTGTAACGGTCCTTCTGCACCCCAGTCTCCAAACTCTGCTCTCTGAAACGGTCCTTCTGCACCTTAGTGTCCAACCTCTATTCTCTGTAACAAACTTTAAGCCCCCACTCTCCAAACTCTGCACTCTGTAACAGGCCTTCTGCAACCCAGTTTGCAACCTCTTTCTGCAACGATCCTTCTTCACCTCAGTCTCCATCCTCTGCTCTCTACAACTGTCCTTCTGCACCCTAGTCTCCTTCCTCTGCTCTCTGTAAGAATCCTTCTGCACCGCAGTCTCCAACCGCTCCTCTCTGTAACAGTCCTTCTTCACCTCAGTGCCAACCTCTGCTCTCTGTAATGAACCTTCAGCACCTCAGTCTCCAACCGCTTCTCTCTGTAACAGGCCTTCTTAGCAATATTCTCGAACCTATGCTTTCTGGATCAGTCCTTTTGCACACCAGTATCCTAACTCTGCTCTCTGTAACAGTCCTTCTGTACCGCAGTCTCAAAACTCTGTTCTCTGTAACGGTCCTTCTGCACCCCAGTCTCCAACGTCAGCCCTCTGTATCAGTCCTTCTGCACCCCAGTCTCCAACTTCTGATCTTTGCAACATTTCTTCTGCACCCCAGTCTCCAACCTCTGCTCTCTATAACGATCTATCTGCACCACAGTCTGAAATCTCTGCTGTCTGCAACGATCCTTCTGCCCCTCAGAATTCAACATCTGCTCTCTGTAATGATCCTTCTACACCCCAGTCTCCAACCTCTGCAATCTGTAATAGTCATTCTGCACTTCAGTATCCAAACTCTGCTCTCTGTAACAATCCTCCTGCACCTTAGTCTCCATCCTCTGCTATCTGTAACAATCCTTCTGCACACCAGTCTCCAACCTCTGTTCTCTGTAACAGGTCTTCTTCACCCCAGTCTCTAAACTCTGATCCCTGTAACAGGCATAATGCACCCCAGTCTCCAACCTCTTCTCTCTGCAGTGATCCTTCTTCACCACAGTCTCCAACCACTGGTCTCTGCAACAGCCCTTCTGCACCCCAGTCTCCAACCTCTGCTCTCTGTAAGATCCTTCTTCACCCCGGCCTCTAAACTTTGCTCTCTATAACAATCCTTCTTCACCTCAGTCTCCAAACTCTGCTCTCTGCTACGGTCCTTCTGCACCCCAGTATCCGAACTCTGTTCTCTGCAACAGTCCTTCTGCACCGCAGGCTCCAAATTCTTCTCTCTGTAAACAGTTATTCTGTACCGCAGTCTCCAAACTCTGCTGTCTGTAACGTACATTCTGCACCCCAGTCTCCAAACTCTACTTTCCATATCAGTTATTCTGCACCCCAGTCTCCAACCTCTGCTCTTTGTAAGATTCTTCTTCACCCGGGTCTCCAAACTTTGCTCTCTGTAACAGTCCTTCTGCACCTCAGTCTCCAACTTTTGCTCTATGCAACAGTCTTTCTTGAACCCAGTCTCCAAGCTCTTCTCTCTGTAACAGTCCTTCTACACCCCAGTCTCCAAACTCTGCTCTCTGCAACGATCCTTCTGCATCACAGTCTCCAACATCTGCTATCTGCAACAGTCTTTCTGAACCTTAGTCTCCAACCTCTGCTCTCCTCTACAGTCCTTCTTCACCCCAGACTCAAACCTCTGCTCTCTGCAACATTTCTTCTGCACTCCAGTCTCCAACCAGTGCTCTCTGCAACTGTCCTGCTGCAACCCAGTCTCCAACCTCTGCTCTTTGTAGCGATTTTTCAGCACCTAAGTCTCCAACCTCTGCTCTCTGCAACAGTCTTTCTGCTCCCCAGTCACCATGCTATCTTCTCTGTAACTGTCATTCTGCACATCAGTGTCCAAACTCTGCTCTCTGTAAAAATTCTTCTTCACCTCAGTCTCCAAACTCTGCTCTCTGTAACAGACCTTCTGCACCCCATTCTCCAACCTCTGCTCTCTGTAACAGTACTTCTGGTCACCAATCTACAATTCTGCTCTCTGTAATGCTCCTTCTGCACCCCAGTCTCCATCCTCTGTTCTCTGTAACACTCCTTCTGCACCCCAGTCTCCATCCTCTGCTCTCTGTAAGAATCCTTCTGAACCCCAGTTTCCAACCGTTCCTCTTTGTAACAGTTCTACTGAAGCTCAGTCTCGAACCTCGCTCTCTGTAAATAACCTTCAGCACCTCAGTCTTCAACCGCTGCTCTCTGTAATAGGCCTTCTGAACCCCATTATCCAACCTATGATTAATGGATCAGTCCTTTTGCAAACCAGTTTCCTACCTCTACTATCTGTAACAATCTTTCAGCACCTGACTCTCCAATCTCTGCTCTCTGAAATGGTCCGTCTGCACCGCAGTCTCCAAACTCTGTTTTCTGCATCAGTCTTTCTGCACCCCAGTATCCAAACTCTACTCTCTGTAACAGTCCTTCTGTACCACAGTCTCAAAACTCTGATCTCTTTAATGGTCTTTCTGCACCCCAATCTCCAACCTCTGCTCTCTGCAACAGTCCTACTGCACCCCAGTCTCCAACTTCTGCTCTCTGCTAAAGTACTTCTGCACCTCTGTCTCCAACATCTGCTCTCTTTATCAGTCCTATTGCATGCAAATCTCCAACCTCTTATCTCTGTGTCAGTCCTTCTGCAACACAGTCTCCATCCTCTGCTCTCTGTAACGATCCTTCTGCACCTCATCTCCAAATTCTGCTCTCTGTAAAAGTCCTTCTGCACCTCAATCTCCAACCTCTGCTCTCTTTAACAGTCGTTCTGCACCCCAGTCTCCAACATCTGCTCTCTGCACCGATCCTTCTTCTCCCCAGGCTCCGATCTCTTCTCACAGCAACGGTCCTTATACACCCCAGTTTCCTAACTCTGTTCTCTGTAAAAGTCCTTTTGCACCTCAATCTCCAAACTCTGCTCTCTGCAACACTCCTTCTGCACCCCAGTCTCCAACCTCTGCTCTCTGTAACACTCCCTCTGCACCCCAGTCTCCACGCTCTACTCTCTGTAAAAGTCCTTCTGCACCTCTGTCTCCAAACTTTTTTCTCTATAAAATCCTTCTGCCACGAATTCTCCAAATGCTGCCCTCTGTAACAGCCCTTCTGCACCCCAGTCTCCAACCTCTGCTCTCTGTAACAGGCCTTCTGCACCCCATTCTCCAAGCTGTGCTCTCTGCAACGATCCTTCTGCACCCCAATTTCAAAACTCTGCTCTCTGCAACAGTCCTTCTGCACCTCAGGATCCAACATCTGCTCTCTGCAACAGTCCTTCTGCACCTAAGTCTGAAAACTCTGCTCTCTGCCACAATCCTTCTGCACCCCAGTTTCCAAACTTTGCTCTCTGTAGTAGCCCTTCTGAATCTCAGTCTCCAAAATGCTCTCTGTAAGATCTTTGTGCAACACAGTCTCAAAATTGTGCTATCTGTAACATTCCTTCTGCATCCCAGTCTCCAATCTCTTCTCTCTGTAACAGGCCTTCTTCACCGCAGTCTCCAACCTCTTCTCTGTGAAATGATCCTTCTTCACCTAAGTCTCCAAACTATGCTCTCTGCAACAGTACTTCTGGACCCCAGTCTCCAACCTCTGCTCTCTGTAACAAACCTTCTGCACCTCAGTCTCCAACCTCTTCTCTCTGCAACGGTTTTTTTGTACCCCAGTCTCCACCCTCTGTTCTCTGCAACAGTCCTTCTGCACCCCTGTCTCCAAAATTTTCTCTCTGTAATAGTCCTTCTTTACTTCAGTCTCCAAACTCTGCTCCCTTTAGCGGTCCTTCTGAACCCCAGTCTCCAACCTCTGCTTTGCGTATCAGTTTTTTTGCACCCCATTCTCCAACCTCTGCTCTCTGTATCAGTTTTTTTCCACCTCAGTCTCCAACCTCTTTTCTCTGCAGCAGTCTTTTTACACCCCAGGACCAAACTCTGCTCTGTGTAACGATTCTTCTGCACCATAGTTTCTAAACTCTGCTCTCTGCAATGATTTTTCTGGACCCCAGAATCTTACCTCTGTTCTCTGTGTCAGTCCTTCTTCACCACAGTCTTCAAACTCTTCTCTCTGCATTAGTCCTTATGCACCCAAGTCTCCAAACTCTGCTCTGTGCAACATTTCTTCTGCACCCCAGTCTCCAACCTGTACTCTCTGTAACTGTCTTTCTGCAACTCAGTCTCAAACCTCTGCTCTTTGTAACAGTCCTTCTGCACCCCAGTATCCAACATCTGCTCTCTGCAACGATCCTTCATCTACCCAGTCTCCAAACTCTGCTCTCTGTTAAAGTCCTTTTGTATCTCAGTCTCCAACATCTTCTCTTTGTAACGGTCTATCTGCACCCCAATTGCCAACCTCTTCTTTCTATAAAAGTCCTTTTAAACCTCAGACTCCAACGTCTCCCCTCTGTAACAGTCCTTGTAAGCCTCAATCGGAATCCTCTGCTCTCTATATCCATCCTTCTACACCCCTGTCTCCAAAATGTGCTATCTGTAACAATCCTTCTGCATCCAAGTCTCAAACATCTGCTCTCTGTAACAGGTCTTCTGAAACCCAGTCTCACAACTCTGCTCTCTGTAACAGTCCTTCTGCACCTCAGTCTCCAACCTCATCACTCTGAAATGGACCTTCTGCTCCCCTGTCTCGAACCTCTGCTCTCTGCAAGGATCATAATGCATCCCAATCTTCAATGTCTGCTCTCTGCAACAGTCCTTCTACACCCCAGTCTGCAACCTCTGCTCTCTGCTACAGTCCTTCTGCATCCCAGTCTCCAACCTCTGCTCTCTGCAACATTTCTTCTGCACCCCAGTCTCCAACCTGTGCCTTCTGTAACTATCCTACTGCACCCTGGTCTCCAAACTCTGCTCTCTGTAGCGATCCTTCTGCACCTCAGTCTCCAACTTCTGCTCTCTGTAACGATATTTCTGCACCACAGTCTCCAAACTGAGCTCTCTGCAACAGTCTTTCTGCACCCCATACTCCAAGCACAGCTCTCTGTAACAGTCCTTCTGCACATCAATGTCCAAAATCTGCTCTCTGTAACAATCCTTCTGCACCTCAGTCTCCAACCACTGCTCTCGGCAATTATCCTTCGGCACCACAGTCTTCAACCTCTGCTCTCATTAACATTTCTTCTGAACCCCAATCTCTAACCTCTTCTCTATGTAACAGTTTTTCTATACTGCAGTCTCCAAACTCTGGTCTTTGTAACGGTCCTTCTGCAACCCAATTTCCAACCTCTTCTTTCTGTAACGGTTTTTCTGCACCTCAGTCTCCAAACTCTGCTCTTTATAACAGTACTTCTACACCTCAGTCTCCAACCTCTGCTCTCTGGAACAGTCCTTCGGCACCTCAGTCTGACACCTCTCCTCTCTGCATGGTCCTTCTGCACCTCAGTCTCCAACCACTGCTCTCTCTACCAGTTTACCTGCACCTCAGTCTTCAACCTCTTCTCTCAGTAAGATCCTTCAGCAACCCAGTCTCAAACTCTGCTTTCTATAACAGTCCTTCTGCACCCCAGTCTCCAACTTCTCCTCTATGTAACAGGCCTTCTGGACGCCAGTCTCCTAACTCTTCACTCTGTAGCAGGCCTTCTGCACCTAAGTCTCTATAATGTGCTCTCTGCAACAATCCTTCTGCACCCCTGTTTCCAACATCTAATCTCTGCAACAGTCCATCTGCACCTCAGTCTCAAAATTCTGCACTCTATAAGATGCTTCTGCACCCCTGTATTCAACCTCTGCTCTCTGTAACTGTCCTTCTGCACCCGAGTCTCCAACCTCTGCTCTCTGTAACAGGACTTTCACAGCTCAGTCTCAAACCTCTTCTCTCTGCATCAGTCCTTTTCCACCCTAGTCTAAAAATTCTGCTCTCTACAACAGTCCTTCTGCACACTAGATACTAACATCTGCTCTCTGCAACAGTCATTCTGCACCTCAGTCTCCCAAATTTGTTCTCTGTAAGCTCCTTCTGCAACCAAGTCTTTAAACTCTGCACTTTGTACCTGTCCTTCTGCACAACAGTCTCCAACTTCTGCTCTCTGTAACAGGACTTCTGCAACCCAGTCTCCAACCTCTGATTTCTGTAAAACGCTTTATTTACAACAGTCTAAAAGCTCTTCTCTCTGCAATGATCTTCTCAACCCCAGTCTCCAACATTTGCTGTTTGCAACAGTCGTTTTGAAACCCAGTCTCCAAACTCTGCTCTCTGTAAGATCCATCTGAACCCCAGTCTCCAACCTATGCTTCCTGTAACAGTCTTTCTACACCCAAATCTCAAAACTCTGCTCTCTGTAACAGTCCTTCTGCACCCCAGTCTCTAAATCTGCTCTCAGCAAAATTCCTTCTGCTCCCCAGTCTTCAACATCTGCTCTCTGAAACACTCCTTCTGCACCCCAGTCTCCAAACTCTGGTATCTGCAAGGATCCTTCTAGACCCCAGTCTCCAAACTCTGCTCTCAGCAACAGTCCTTCCGCTCCACAGTCTCCAACCTCTGCTCTCTATAAGATCCCTCTAGACTCTAGTTTCCAAACTCTGCTCTCTATAACATTCCTTCTCCACCCCAGTCTCCAACCTCTGCTCTCTGCAACAGTCCTTCTGCTCCCAGTCTCTGAGATCTGTTCTCTTTAACAGTCCTTCCGTTTCGCAGTCTCCAACCTCTGCTTTTTGTAAAGATCCTTCTACAACCCAGTCTCCAAACTCTGCTTTCTGTATCAGTCAGCCTGAACCCTAGTCTCCAAAAACTTTTCTCTGTATCTATCCTTTGCACATCAGTCTCCAACCTATGCTCTATGTAAGAATCCTTCTGCACTCCAGTATCCAACCTCTGTTCTAGGTAACAGTCCTATACTGCAGTCTCCAAACTCTGCTCTCTGTAAGGGTCCTTCAGCACGTTAATTTCCAAACTCTGCTTCCTGTAACAGTTTTTTTGCACCTGAGTCTCCAAACTCCGCTCTCTGTAACAGTCCTTTTACACCCCGGTCTCCAATCACTGCTCTCTGTAAAAGTCCACCTGTGCCTCAGTCTCAAACCTCTGCTCTCCACGATTCTTCTGCACCCCAGTCTCCAACCACTGCTCTCTGTAACAGTTTACCTGCAGCTCAGTCTCCAAATTCTGTTCTCTGTAATATCCTTCAGCAACTCAGTCTCCAAACACTGCTCTCTATAACAGTCCTTCTGCACCCCAGTCTCCAACCTCTCCTCTCTGTAACAGGCCTTCTGCACAAATGTTTCCAAACTCTGCTCTATGCAAAGATCATTCTGCACGCTTGTCTCCAACCTCTGCTCTCTTCAATGATCCTACTATTCCCCAGTCTCCAGCCTCTCATCTCTGAAACAATCCTTCTGCACCTAAGTCTTCAACCTCTGCTCTCTGTAATAGGCCTTCTGCACCCCAGTATCCAACCTCTTCTCTCTGCAATGATTCGTCTCCACCCAAGTCTCCAACATCTGCTCTCTGCAACTGTCTTTTTGCACCCCAGTCTGCAAACTCTGCTCTCTGTAACATCCATCTGAACGGAAGTCTCCAACCTCTGCTCTCTGTAACAGTCTTTCTGCACCCCAGTCTCCAAACGCTGCTCTCTGTAACAGACTTTCCGCACCTCAGTCTCCAACCCCTGCTCTCTGTAACAAACTTCTGCACCCCAGTCTCAAAAATCTGCTCTCTGAAACAGTTTTTCTCCACTCCAGTCTCCAACATCTGCTCTCTGCAACAGTCCTTCTGCACCCCAGTCTCCAAACTCTGCTCTCTGCCACGAACCTTCTGGACCCCAGTCTCCAACGTCTGCTCTCTGCAATAGTCCTTCTGCAAGACAGTCTTCAACCTCTGCTCTCTGTAAAATCTTTCTGCACTCCAGTTTTCAAACTCTGCTCTATGTAAAATTTCTTCTCCACCCCAGTCCCAAACCTCTGTCTTCTGAAACATTCCTTCTGCTCTCCAGTCTTCGAGATCTGCTCTCTGTCACAGACCTTATGCACCGCAGTTTCCAACCTCTGCTCTCTGTAATGGTCCTTCTGCAACCCAGTCTCCTACCTCTGCTTTTTGAATCAGTCGTTCTGAACCCCAGTCTCCAACCTCTGCTCTTTGTATCTATCCTTCTGCACCTCAGTCTTAAATCTGTGCTTTCTGTAACAATCCTTCTGCAACCCAGTCTCCAAACTCTACTCTCTGTAACAGTCCTTCTATACCGCAGTCTCAAACCTCTGCTCTCTGTAACCATTCTTCTACACCTCAATTTCCAACCTCTGCTTTCTGTAACAGTCCTTCTGCACGTCAGTCTCTAAACTATGCTCTCTGTAACAGTCCTGCTACACCTCAGTCTCCAACCTCTGCTCTCTGTAACAGTACTTCTGCACCTCAGTCTGAAACATCTGCTCTCCACGATTCTTCTGCACCCCAGTCTCCAACCACTGCTCTCTGTAACAATCCTCCTGAACCTCAGTCTCCAACATCTGCTCGCTGTAAGTTCCTTCAGCAAACCAGTCTCCAAACTCTGCTCTCTGTAACAGTTTTTCTGCACCCCAGTCTCCAACCTCTCCTTTCTGTAACAGGCCTTCTGCACTCCAGTCTCGAAACTCTGCAATCTATAGCAGGCCTTCTGCACCCCACTCTCCATTCTATGTTCTTTGCAATGATACTTCTGCACCACAGTCTCCAAACTTTGCTCTCTGCAATGATCCTACTGCACCCCAGTATCCAACCACAGATCTCTGCAACAGTCCTTCTGCACCTCAGTCTCCAAATTCTGCTCTATGTAAGATCTTTCTGCAAACCTGTCTCCAACCTCTGCTCTCTGTAACAGTTCTTCTGGTAACCAATCTACAAACTATGCTCTCTGTAACGCTCCTTCTGCACCCCAGTCTCCATCCTCTGGTCTCTGTAACACTCCATCTGCACCCCAGTATCGATCCTCTGCTCTCTGTAAGAATCCTTCTGCACCCCAGTCTCCAAACGCTCCTTTCTTTAACAGTCCTACTGAACCTCAGTCTTCAACCTCTGCTCTCTGTAATGAACCTTCAGCACCTCAGTCTCCAACCGCTGCTCTCTGTAACTGTCCTCCTGTAGTGCACTCTCAAAAATCTGCTCTATGTAACAGTCTTTCTGGACCCAAGTCTGCAATCTCTGCTCTCTGTAACACTCCTTCTTCAACTCAGTCTCCAAACTCTGCTCTCTGCAACAGTTCTTCTGCACCTCAGTCTGAAAACTTTGTTCCCTGCAAGGATCCTTCTGCATCCCAGTCTCAAAACTCTGCTCTCTGTAACAGTCTTTCTGCACCGCAGTCTCAAAACTCTGCTCTCTGTAACAGGCCTTCTGCACCCCATTCTTCAACCTCTGCTCTCTGTAACAGTGCTTCTTCACCTCAGTCTACAAACTCTGCTCTCAGCAACAGTCCGTCTGAACCCCAATGTGATACTGTGCTCTCGGCTACAGTCATTATACACTCCAGTGTCCAGCCTCTGCTCTCTGCAACAGTCCCTCTGCAACCCAGTCTCCAACATCTGCTCTCTGTAACAATATTTCTGCACCTCAGTCTTCAACCTCTGCTCTCTGCAATGGTCCTTCTGCACCTCAGTCTCGAAACTCTACTCTCTGTAACACTCCGTCTGAACCCCAGTTTCCAAACTCTGCTTACTATATCACTCCATCTGCACCAGAATTTCCAACATCTGCTCTCTGTAAGAGTCTTTCTGCACCTTAGTCTCCAACCTCTGCTCTCTGCAATGATCCTTCGGCACCACAGTCTTCAACCTCTGCTCTCTTTAACATTTCTTCTGAACCCCAATCTCTAAACTCTTCTCTCTGTAACAGTTTTTCTATACCGCAGTCTCCAAACTCTGGTCTTTGTAACGGTCCTTCTGCACCTCAATTTCCATCCTTTTCTTTCTTTAATAGTCATTCTGCACCTCAGTCTCCAAACTCTGCTCTTTCTAACAGTACTTCTACACCTCAGTCTCCAACCTCTGCTCTCTGTAACAGTCTTTCGGCACCTTAGTCTGACACCTCTCCTCTCTGCATGGTCCTTCTGCACCTCAGTCTCCAACCAGTGCTCCCTTTACCAGTCCACCTGCACCTCAGTCTCCAACCTCTTCTCTCAGTAAGATCCTTCAGCAACCCAGTCTCCAAACTCTGCTCTCTATAACAGCCCTTCTGCACCCCAGTCTCCAACTTCTCCTCTCTGTAACAGGCCTTCTGGACGCCAGTCTCCCAACTCTTCACTCTGTAGCAGGCCTTCTGCACCCAAGTCTCCATAATGTGCTCTCTGCAACGATCCTTCTGCACCCCTGTCTCCAACATCTGATTCTGCAACAGTCCATCTGCACCTCAGTCTTCAAATTCTGCTCTCTGTAAGATGCTGCTGCACCCCTGTATAGAACCTCTGCTCTCTGTAACAGTCCTTCTGCACCCGAGTCTCCAACCTCTGCTCTCTGTAACAGGACTTCCGCACCTCAGTCTCAAACCTCTGCTCTCTGCAACAGTCCTTTTTCACCCTAGTCTAAAAATTCTGCTCTCTACAACAGTCCTTCTGCACACTAGTTACCAACATCTGCTCTCTGCAACAGTCCTTCTGCACCTCAATCTCCCAACTATGCTCTCTGTAAGATCCTTCTGCCACTCAGTCTTTAAATTCTGCACTTTGTACCTGTCCTTCTGCACAACAGTCTCCAACTCCGCTCTATGTAACAGGACTTCTGCAACCCAGTCTCCAAACTCTACTCTCTGTAAAAGGCTTTATTCACCCTAGTCTAAAAGCTCTTCTCTCTGCAACGATTCTTCTTAACCCCAGTCTCCAACATCTACTGTCTGCAAAAGTCGTTTTGAACCCCAGTCTCCAAACTCTGCTCTCTTTAAGATCCATCGGAAAACCAGTCTCCAACCTATGCTCTGTAACAATCCTTCTACACCCAAATCTCCAAACTCTGCTCTAAGTAAAAGTCCTTCTGCACCCCAGTCTCTAAATCTGCTCTCAGTAAAATTCCTTTTAAACCTCAGTCTTCAACATCTGCTCTCTGCAACACTCCTTCTGCACCGCAGTCTCCAAACTCTGCTACCTGCAATGATCTTTCTGGACCCCAGTCTCCAACCTCTGCTCTCAGCAACAGTCCTTCTGCTCCACAGTCTCCAACCTCTGCTCTCTATAAGATCCCTCTGCACTCTAGTTTCCAAACTCTGCTCTCTATAACATTCCTTCTCCACCCCAGTCTCCAACCTCTGCTTTCTGCAACAGTCCTTCTGCTCCCAGTCTCTGAGATCTGTTTTCTTTAACAGTCCTTCCGTTTCGCAGTCTCCAACCTCTGCTTTTTGTAAAGATCCTTCTACAACCCAGTCTCCAAACTCTGCTTTCTGTATCAGTCTGCCTGAACCCCAGTCTCCAAAATCTGTTCTCTGTATCTATCCTTTGCACCTCAGTCTCCAACCTATGCGCTATTTAAGAGTCCTCCTGCACTCCAGTCTCCAACCTCTGCTCTAGGTAACAGTCCTATACCGCAGTCTCCAAACTCTGCTCTCTGTAAGGGTCCTTCAGCACCTTAATTTCCAAACTCTGCTTCCTGTAACAGTTTTTTTGCACCTGAGTCTCCAAACTCTGCTCTCTGTAACAGTCCTTCTACACCCCAGTCTCCAATCACTGCTCTCTGTAAAAGTCGACATTTACCTCAGTCTGAAACCTCTGCTCTCCACGATTCTTCTGCACCCCACTCTCTAACCACTGCTCTCGGTAACAGTCCACCTGCAGCTCAGTCTCAAACCTCTGCTCTCTTTAAGATCCTACAGCAACTCAGTCTCCAAACACTGCTCTCTATAACAGTCCTTCTGCACCCCAGTCTCCAACCTCTCCTCTCTGTAACAGGCCTTCTGCACAAATGTTTCCAAATTCTGCTCTATGCAACAATCATTCTGCACGCCTGTCTACAAATTCTGCTCTCTGCAATGATCCTACTAAACCCCAGTCTCCAACCTCTCATCTCTGAAACAGTCCTTCTGCTCCTCAGTCTTCAACCTCTGCTCTCTGTAATAGGCCTTTTGTACCCCAGTCTCCAACCTCTTCTCTCTGCAATGATTCTTCTCCACCCAAGTCTCCAACATCTGCTCTCTGCAACTGTCCTTTTGCACCCCAGTCTGCAAACAATGCTCTCTTTAACATCCATCTTAACGGAAGTCTCCAACCTCTGCTCTCTGTAACAGTCCTTCTGCACCCCAGTCTTCAAATGCTGCTCTCTGTTACAGTCCTTCCGCACCTCAGTCTTCAACCCCTGCTCTCGCTAACAATAATTCTGCACCCCAGTCTCTAAAATCTGCTCCCTGCAACAGTCCTTCTCCAATCCAGTCTCCAACATCTGCTCTCTGCAACAGTCCTTTTGTACCCCAGTCTCCAATCTCTGCTCTCTGCCACGAACCTTCTGGACCCCAGTCTCCAACGTCTGCTCTCTGCAACAGTCCTTCTGCAATACAGTCTCCAACCTCTGCTCTCTGTAAGATCTTTCTGCACTCCAGTTTTCAAACTCTGCTCTATGTAAAATTTCTTCTCCACCCCAGTGTCAAACCTCTGTCTTTTTAAACAGTCCTTCTGCTCTCCAATCTCCGAGATCTGCTCTCTGTCACAGTCCTTATGCACCGCAGTTTCCAACCTCTGCTCTCTGTAACGGTCCTTCTGCAACCCAGTCTCCAACCTCTGCTTTTTGAATCAGTCGTTCTGAACCCCAGTCTCCAACCTCTGCTTTTTGTATCTATTTTTCTGCACCTCAGTCTTAAACCTGTGTTTTCTGTAACAATCCTTCTGCACCCAGTCTCCAAACTCTGCTCTCTGTAACAGTCCTTCTATACCGCAGTCTCCAACCTCTGCTCTCTGTAACGGTCCTTCTGCACGTCAGTCTCTAAACTATGCTCTCTGTAACAGTCCTGCTACACCTCAGTCTCCAACCTCTCCTCTCTGTAACAGTACTTCTGCACCTCAGTCTGAAACCTCTGCTCTCCATGATTCTTCTGCATCCCAGTCTCCAACCACTGCTCTCTGTAACAGTCCACCTGCACCTCAGTCTCCAAAATCTTCTCTCTGTAAGTTCTTTCAGGAAACCAGTCTCCAAACTCTTCTCTCTGTGGCACTTTTTCTGCACCCCAGTCTCCAACCTCTCCTCTCTGTAACAGGTCTTCTGCACTCCAGTCTGGAAACTCTGCTCTCTATAGCAGGCCTTCTGCAACCCACTCTCCATTCTCTGCTCTCTGCAATGATTCTTCTGCACCCCAGTCTCCAAACTTGCTCTCTGCAATGATCCTACTGCACCCTAGTCTCCAACCTCTGATCTCTGCAACAGTCCTTCTGCACCTCAGTCTCCAAATTCTGCTCTATGTAAGATCCTTCTGCAAACCTGTCGTTAACCTCTGCTTTCTGTAACAGTTCTTCTGGTAACCAATCTACAAACTCTGCTCCCTTTAACGCTCTTTCTGCACCCCTTTCTCGATCCTCTGCTCTCTGTAAGAATCCTTCTGCACCCCAGTCTCCAACCGGTCCTCTCTTTAACAGTCCTACTGCACCTCAGTCTCCAACCTCTGCTGTCTGTAATGAACCTTCAGCACCTCAGTCTCCAACCGCAGCTCTCTGTAATAGTCCTCCTGTAATGCACTCTCAAAAATCTGCTCTATGTAACAGTTTTTCTGGACCCAAGTCTCCAATCTCTGCTCTCTGTAACACTCTTTCTGCACCTCAGTCTCCAAACTCTGCTCTCTACAACAGTCCTTCTGCACCTTAGTCTGAAATCTTTGTTCTCTGCAAAGATCCTTCTGCAACCCAGTCTCAAAACTCTGCTCTCTGTAACAGTCCTTCATTACCCAAGTCTCCAAATTGTGCTCTCTATAACAGGCCTTCTGCACTCCAGTCTCCAACCTCTGCTCTCTGTATCAGTCCATCTGCACCCCAGTCTCTATCGTCTTCTCACTGCAACGATCCTTCTGCACACCAGTCTCCAACCTCTGCTCGCTGCGCCAGTCCTTGTGCAACCCAGTCTACAACAACTGCTCTCTGCAACATTTCTTCTGTACCTCAGTCTAAAAACTCTGCTGTCTGCAATAATCCTTCTGCACCCCAGTCTCCAACGTGTGCTCTCTGTAACAGTCCTTCTGCACCTCAGTCTCCAACCTCTGCTTTCAGCAGCACTACTTCTGCATCCCAGTCTCCAAACTCTGCTCTCTGCAACATTCCTTCTGCTTCCCAGTATCAAACCTGTGCTCTCTGTAAAAATCCGTCTGCACCCCAGTCTCCAAACTCTGCTCTTTGTAACGATCCTTCTGCACTTCAGACTCTAACCTCCACTCTCTGCCACAGTCCTTCTTCACCTCAGTCTCCAACCTCTGCTTTCTGTATCAGTCCTTCTGCACCCCAGTCTCCAACGTGTGCTCTCTGTAACAGTCCTTCTGCAACTCAGTCTGCAACCTCTGCTCTCTGCAACAGTCCTTCTGCACCCCAGGCTCCATGCTCCGCTCTCTGCAACAGTCCTTTTGCACCCCAGTCTCCAACCTGTGCTCTCTATCACAGTCTTTCTGTACTGCATTCTCCAACCTCTGCACTCTGTAAGGGTACTTATACACCTGAGTCTCCAACCTCTGCTTTATATATCAGTCCTTCTGCACCCTAGTCTCCAACCTGTGCTCTCTGCTACAGTCCTCTTAGACCCCAGTCTCCAACCTCTGCTCTCTGTAACAATCCTTCTGCACCTGAGTCTCCAACCACTGTTCTCTGCAACGGTCTTTCTGCACCTGAGTCTCCAACCTCTACTCTGTGTAACAGTGCTTCTACACCTCAGTCTCAAACTTCTGCTCTATGTAAGATCCTTCTGCAACCAAGTCTCCAAAATCTGCTCTCTGTAACAGTTTTTTGGCACCTCACTCTCCAAACTCTGCTCTCTGTAAAAGACCTTCTGCACCTCAGTCTGCAATCTGCTCTCTGTATCAGTCTTTCTGCACCCCAGTGTCCAACCTCTGCTCCCTGCAACGATCATTCTGCACCTCAGTCTTTAAGCCCTGCTCACTGCAACAGTCCTTTTGAACCCCAATTTCCAACATCTGCTCTCAACAGTTCTTCTGTACCTCAGTCTGCAAACTCTGCTCTCTGCAATAATCCTTCTGCACCCGAGTCTCCAACCTCTGCTCTGCGTAACAGTCCTTCTGTACCTCAGTCTTCAACTTCTGCTCTGTATCAGTCCTGCACCCCTGTCTCCCACATTTGATCTGTGTAACTGTCCTTCTTCACCTCTGTCTTCAACCTCTGCTCTGTGTAACAGTCCTTCTGCACCCCAGTGTCAACCTCTGCTGTCTGCAAGGATCCTTCTGAATCCCAGTCTCCAACATCTGCTCTCTGCAACAGTCCTTCTGCACCCAAGTCTCCAACATCTGATCTCTGCAACAGTCCTTCTGCACCTCAGTCTGGAAACTCTGCTGTCTCCAATAATCCTTCTGCACCCCAGACTCCTAACTCTGCTCTCCGTAACAGTCCTTCTTCACCTCAGTCTCCAAACTTTGCTCCACGTAAGATCCTTCTGCAACCCAGTCTCCAAATTCTGCTATCTGTAACATCCCTTCTGCAACCCAGTCTCCAACCTCTGCTCTCTGTAAGAGGCCTTCTACACCCCAGTCTCCAAACTCTGCTCTCTTTATCAGTCCTTCTGCACCCCAGTCACAAAACTACTGCTCTTTGTAACAGTCCTTCTGCAGCTCAGTCTCCTACATCTGCTCTCTTCAACAGTCCCTCAGCACCCCAGATTTCAACTTCTGTTTTCTGCAACAGTCCTTCTACACCCCAGTCTTTAACCTCTGGTATCTGCAACAGTTCTTCTGCACCTCAGTCTCCAAACTCTGCTCTCTGTAACAGTCCCTCTGCACCTCACTCTCCAACCTCTGCTCTCTGTAACACTCCTGCTTCACCTCGGTATACAATCTCTGCTCTCTGTAAGATCCTTCGGCAACCTTGTCTAAAAATTATGCTCTCTGTTACAGTCCTTCTTCACCTCAGTCTCCAAACTCTGTTCTTTGCAACACTCCTTATGCACCCTAGTCGCCAAACTCTACTCTCTGTAACAGTCCTTCCGTACCGCAGTCTCCAAACTCTTTTCTCTATAACGGTTCTTCTGCACCCCTGTCTCCAACCTCTACTTTCTGTATCAGTCCTTCTGCACCCCAGTCTACAACCTCTGCTCTATGTAACAGTCTTTCTTCACCTCATATCCAAACTCTGCTATCTGCGACAGTCCTTATGCACCCCAGTCTCCAACCTCTCCTGTCTGCAAAATTCTTTTTGCACCAAGTCTGCAACGTGTGCTCTGTGTAACAGTCCTTCTGCAGCCAAGTCTCCAACTCTGCTCTCTGCACTGATCCTTCTGTACCTCAGTCTTAAACCTCTCCTCTCTGCAACAGGCCTTCTGCACTCCAGTCTCAAACCTCTTCTCTCTGCAACGATCTTTCTGCACCTCAGTTTTCAACCTCTACTCTCTGCAACAGTTAATCTGAACCCCAGTCTCTGACCTCTGCTCTCTGTTAGATTCTTCTACACCTCAGTCTCCAACCTCTACTCTCTGTAACAGTCTATATGCACCCCAGTATCCAACCTCTGCTCTCTGTAGCAATCTTAGACACCTAAATCTCAAACTTCAGCTCTTTGCATTGGTACTTCTGTACCCCAGTCTTCAAACTCTGTTCTCTGCAATAGTCCTTCTGCACCACAGTCTCCAAAGTCTGCTTTCTGTATCAGTTCTTCTGTACCCCAGTCTCCAACCTCTGCTGTCTGTAACAGTCCTTCTGCACCTCAGTCTACAACCTCTGCTCTCTGTACCAGTCCTCCTGAAACCTAGTCTCCAACCTCTACTCTCTGCAACATTTCTTTTACACCCCAGTCTTCAACCTGTGATTTCTGAAACTGTCCTTCTGCACCCCAGTCTCTAACATCTGCTCTCTGTAAGTATAATACTCCACCATATTCCCCAACCTCTGCACTCCTTAATGATAATTCCACACCTAAGTCTCCAAACTCTGCTCTCTGCAACGATTTTTTTGCACCCCAGTCTTCAACCACTGGTTTCTGTAACAGTCCATATGCAGCTCATTGTCCGACCTATGCTATCTGTAAGATACTTCTGCACACCAGTCTACAACATCTGCTCTCTGCAATGATCCTTTAGAACCCCAGTCTCCAACCTCTGCTCCCTGTAACAGTCCTTCTGTACAGCAGTTTCCAAACTCTGCTCTCTGTAACGGTCTTCTACAGCAGAGTCTCCAACCTCTACTTTCTGTATTAGTCTTTCTGCACCCCAGTCTCCAAACTCTGCTCTCTGTAACAGTTCTTCTGCACCTCAGTCTCCAAACTCTACACTCTGCAACAGTCCTCTGAACCGCAGTCTCCACCCTCTGCTCTTCATAACAGTTCTTCTGCACCCCAATCTCCAAACCCTGCTCTCTGTAACACTCCTTCTGGACTCCATTCTCCACCCTGTAATCTCTGTAACAATTCTCCACCCTGTGATCTCTGTAACAATTCGTCTGGACATCAGTCTCCAACCTCTGCTCTCTACAACGTTCTTTCTGCTCCTCAGTCTCCAAACACTACTCTCTGTAAAAGTCCTTCTGCACTTCAGTCTCCAAACTATGCTCTCTGTAAGATCCTTCTGCAACCAATTCGCCAAACTCTGCTCTCTGTAACAGCCCTTCTGCACCCCAATCTCCAAAGTCTGCTCTCTATAACAGGCCTTCTGCACCCAAGTCTTATAACTCTGCTCTCTTTAATAGGCCTTCTGCACCCAAGTCTCCAACCTCTGCTCTCTGCAGCGATCCTTCTTCACCCCAGGATTCAACATCTGCTCTCTGCAACAGTACTTCTGCACCTCAGTCTGAAAACGCTGATCTCTGCAACAATCGTTCTGCACCCCGGTCTTAAACCTCTGCTCTTGTAACACTTCTTCTGCACCTCTGTCTCCAAAATGATCTCTGTAAGATCCTTCTGCAACCCAGTCTCAAAACTGTGCTATCTGTAACAATCCTTCTGCACCCCAGTCTCCAACCTCTGCTCTCTGCAACAGTCCTTCTGCACCACAGTCTCCAACCTCTACTCTCTGTAAGATCGTTCTGCACCACGGTCTTTAAACTCTTCTCTCTGTATCAGTCCTTCTGCACCCAGGTCTCCAAAATCTGCTCTCTGCAATATTTCTTCTGCACCCGAGTCTCAAACCTGTGCTCTCTGTAACAGTCCTTCTGCACCCCAGACTCCAACATCTGCTCTCTGCCATGATCCTTCTTCTACCCAGTCTCCAAACTCTTCTCTCTGTAAAAGTCCTTTTGTATCGCAGTCTCCAACCTCTTCTCTTTGTAACGGTCCATCTGCTCCCCAATTGCCAACCTCTGCCTTCTGTAACAGTCCTTCTGCACCCCAGTCTCCAAACTCTTCTCTCAGCAACAATCCTTCTGCACCGCAGTCTCCTACCTCTGCTCTCTGTAAAAGTCCTTCTGCACCTCAGTCTGCATTCTCTGCTCTCTGTAATGATCCTTCTGAACCCCAGTATCCAATCTCTGCTCTCTGTAACAATCCGTCTGCACCTCTGTGTCCAACGTCTGCTCTCTGTAACAATCCTTCTGCACACCAGTCTCCAAACTCTGCTCTCTGTAACAGTCCTTCTATACCGCAGTCTCCAACCTCTACTCTCTATAACCGTCCTTCTGCACCCCAATTGCAAACCTTTGCCTTCTGAAACAATTTTTTTGAAACTCAGACTCCAACCTCTGCTCTCTCTAACAGACCTTCTAAGCCTCAGTCTGAAACCTCTGCTTTCTGCAACAATCCTTCTAAACCCCAGTCTCCAAACTGGGCTATCTATAACAATCCTTCTGCACCCCAGTCTCCAACATCTGCTCTCTGTAACTGGTCTTCTGCAACTCAGTCACAAAAGTCTGCTCTCTGTGAAAAGCTTTCTGCACCCCAGTCTCCAAACTCTGTGCCCTGTAAGATGCTTCTTCGCCCCGTTTTCCAAACTTTGCTCTCCATAACAGTTATTCTGCACCTCAGTCTCCAAACTCTTCCCTCTGCAACGGCCCTTCTGCACCCCAGTATCCACCCTCTGTTCTCTGAAGCAGTCATTCTGCACCCAAGTCTCAAACCTCTGCTCTCTGCTACAGTCCTTCTGCACCCCAGTCTCCAACTTCTTTTCTCTGCAACATCTCTTTTGCACCCAGTCTTCAAACTGTGCTCTCTATAACTATCCTTCTGCACCCCAGTCTCCAACGTCTGTTTTCTGCAACAGTGCTTCTGACCCCAGTCTCCAGCCTCTGCTCTCTGTAACATCCTTCTGCACCCCATTTTCCAAACTCTGCTCTAGGTGATATTCCTTCTGCACCCCAGTCTTCACCCTCTGCTCTTTGTAACGGTACTTCTGTACCGCTGTCTCCAATCAATCTCTGCTCACTGCAACATTTCCTCTGCACCCCAGTCTCTAAACTGTGCTCTCTTTAACTGTCTTTCTGACCCCAGTCTCCAAACTCTGCTCTCTGTAACGATCCTTCTGCACCTCAGTCTCCAAACTCTGCTCTCTGCAACGATCCCTCTGCACCCCAGTTTCCAACCTCTGCTCTCTGTTACAGTCCTTCTACACTTCAGTCTCCAACCTCTCCTATCTGTACCAATCCTTCTTCACCTCAGTCTCTAACCTCTGCTCTCTTTAACAGTCTTTCTGCACCTCAGTCTCCAATCTCTGCTCTCTGCAACAGTCCTTCTGCACCCGAGTCTCCAACCTTTGCTCTCTGTAACAGTTCTTCTGCACCCCAATCTCGAACCTCTGCTCTCTGTAACAATCTTTCTGCACCTCAGTCTCCAACGTCTGCTCTCTGTAACAGTCCTTCTGCACCCTAGTCTCCAACATCTGCTCTCCACAGCAGTCCTTCTGCACCACAGTCTCAAAACTCTGCTCTCTCTAACAGTCCTTTTATACCGCAGTCTCCAACCTCTTCTCTTTATAACTGTTTTTCTGCACCCCAGTTGCCAACCTCTGCTTTCTGTAACAGTCCTTCTGCACCTAAGATTCCAACCTCTGCTCTCTGTAACAGTCCTTCTAAGCCTCAGTCTGAAACATCTGCTCTCTGCAAAGATCCTTCTGCACCCCAGTCTCCAAACTCTACACTCTGCAACAGTCCTCTGAATTCCAGTCTCCAACCTATGCTCTCGGTAACAGTACTTCTGCACCCAATCTTCAAACTCTGCTCTCTGTAACACTCCTTCTGCACTACAGTCTCCACCCTGTGATCTGTGTAACAATTCGTCTGGACATCAGTCTCCAACCTCTGCTCTATACAACGTTCTTTCTGCTCCTCAGTCTCCAAACACTACTCTCTGTAAAAGTCCTTCTGCACCTCAGTCTCCAAACTATGCTCTCTGTAAGATACTTCTGCAACCAATTAGCAAAACTCTGCTCTCTGTAACATTACTTCTGCACCCCAATCTCCAAAGTCTGCTCTCTATAACAGGCCTTATGCACCCCAGTCTTATAACTCTTCTCTCTTTAATAAGCCTTCTGCACCCAAGTCTCCAACCTCTGCTCTCTGCAGCGATCCTTCTGCACCCCAGGATCCAACATCTGCTCTCTGCAACAGTACTTCTGCACCTCAGTCTGAAAATGCTGCTTACTGCAACAATCCTTCTGCACCCCAGTCTTAAACCTCTGTTCTTGTAACACTTCTTCTGCACCTCTCTCTCCAAAATGATCTCTGTAAGATTCTTCTGCAACCCAGTCTCGAAACTGTGCTATCTGTAACAGTCCTTCTGCACCCCATCCTCCAACCTCTACTCTCTGTAAGTCTCCAAACGCTGCTCTCTGTAAAAGTCCTTCTGTACCGCAGTCTCCAAACTCTTCTCTCTATAACTGTCCTTCTGCTCCCCAATTGCCAACCTCTGCTTTCTGTAACAGTCCTTCTGCACCTAAGTTTCCAACCTCTGCTCTCTGTAACAGTCCTTCTAAGCCTCAGTCTAAAACCTCTGCTCTCTGCAACGATCTTTCTGCACCCCAGTCTCCAAAATGTGCTTTCTGTAACAATCCTTCTGCACGCCAGTCTCCAACCTCTGCTCTCTGTAACAGGTCTTCTGCACCCCAGTATCCAAACTGTGCTCTTTGTAAGAGGCTTTCTGCACCCCAGTCTCCAACCTCTTCTCTCTGCAACGATCCGTCTGCACCTCAGTCTCCAACCTCTGTTCTCTGCAAAGATCCTTCTGCACCACAGTTTCCAACCTCTGAACTCTGTAACAGTCCTTCTGCACCCCAGTCTCCAACCTCTTTTCGCAGCTACAGTACTTCTGCACCCCAGTCTCCAACCTCGGCTCTCTGCAACATTTCTTCTGCACCCAAGCATCTAACCTGTGCTCTCTGTAACTGTCCTTGTGAACCCCAGTCTCCAAACTCAGCTCTCTTTAGCGATCCTTCTGCAACTCATTCTCCAACCTCTGCTCTCTGCAACGATCCTTCTGCACCCCAGTCTAACTCCTCTGCTCTCTGTAAGAATCCTTTTGCACCCCAGTCTCCAACCTCTTCTCTCTGTAAATGTCCTTCTGCACTTAAGTCTCCAAGTTCTGCAATCTGTAACAGTCCTTCTGTACCCCAGTCTAAAAACTCTGCACTCAGAAATAATCTTTCTGCACCTTAGTCTCGAACCTCTGCTCTCTTTAATAGTCCTTCTGCACCCAGTCTCCAACATCTGCTCTTTGCAATGATCCTTCTTATCTTCAGACTCCTAACTCTGCTCTCTGCAATGGTCCTTCTACATCCCAGTTTGTAAAATATGCTCTCTGTAACGGTCCTTCTGTACCTCAGTCTCCAAACTCTGCTCTCTGAAACAGTCCTTCTGCACCCCTGTCTTCAACCTCTGCTCTCAGTAACAGTTCTTCTGCACCCCAATATACAAACTCTGCTCTCTGTAACACTCCTTCTGCACCCCATTCTCCACCCTCTACTCTCTGTAAAAGTCCTTCTGCAGCTTAGTCTCCAACCTCTGCTCTATCTAAGATCCTTCTGCTACCCATTCTCCAAACGTTGCTTTCTGTAAGAGTCTTCTGCACCCCAGTCTCCAAACTTTGCTATCTGTAACAGGCCTTCTGCACCCCAGTCTTCAAACTCTGCTCTCTGTAACAGGCCTTCTGCACCCCAATCTCCAAACTGTGCTCTCTGCAACGATCCTTCTGCACCCCAGTCACCAAACTCTGCTCTCTGTAACAGTCCTTCTGCTACCCAGGATCCAAAATCTGCTCTCTGAAACAGTCCTTCTGCACCTCAGTCTGAAAACTCGGCTCTCTGCAAAAATTTTTCTGCACCCGAGATTCCAAACTTTGCTCTCTGTAACAGTTCTTCTGAGCCTCAGTCTACAAAATGCTTTCTGTAAGATCCTGCTGCAACCCAGTCTCGAAATTGTGCTATCTGTAACAGTCCTTCGGCACCCCAGTCTGCAAACACTGCTCTCTATAACAGTCCTTCTGCACTCCAGTCTCCAACCTCTGCTCTCTGCAACAGTCCTTCTACATTCCAGTCTCCTACCTTTGCTCTCTGATAAAGTACTTCTGCACCCCAGTCTCCAATATCTTCTCTCTGTATCAGTCCTTTTATACCTCAGTCTCCAACCTCTGCTCTCTGCAGCATTCCTTTTACATCTCAGTAACCAAAATCTTCTCTGTGTAATGATCCTTCTGCATCTTAGTTTCCAACCTCTGCTCTCTGCAACGATCTTTCTAAACCCCAGTCTCCAACCTCTGATCTCTCTATCAGTCCTTGTGCACCCCAGTCTCCAACCTCTGCCATCAGTAGCAGTTCTTCTGCACCCCAATCTCCAAACTCTACTCTCTGTAACACTCCTTCTGCACCCCAGACTCCACCCCCTACTCTCTGTAAAAGTCCTTGTGCACCTCAGTCTCCAAACTCTGCTCTCTGTAACAGGCCTTCTCAACCCCAGTCTTCAAACTCTTCTCTCTGTAACAGGCCTTCTGAACCTCAGTCTCCAACCTGTGCTCTCTGCAACAATCCTTCTGCACCCCAGTCTCCAAACTCTGCTCTCTGTTTCATTCCTTCTGAACCCCAAGATCCAACATCTGCTCTCTGAAACAGTCCTTCTGCACCTCAGTCTGAAAACACGGCTCTTTTCAAAAATCCTTCTGCACCCGAGTTTCCAAACTTTGCTGTATGTAACAGTCCTTCTGAACTTCAGTCTACAAAATGCTCTCTGTTAGATCCTTCTGCAGCCCAGTCGCGAAATTGTGCTATCTTTAACAGTCCTTCTGCACCCCCATCTCAAAACTCTGCTCACTGTAGCAAGCGTTCTGCACATCAGTCTCCAATCTCTGCTCTCTGTAACAGTCCTTCTGAACCTCAGTCTCAAACCTCTTCTCTCTGCAACAGTCAATCTGCACCCCAGTCACCAACATCTGCTCTCAGCAAACATCTTATTATACCCCAGTATTCAACATCTGCTCTTTGCAACGATCTTTCTGCATCCCAGTCTCCAACCTATGCTCTCTGCAACATTTCTTCTGCACCCCAGTCTCCAACCTGTGATCTCTGAAACTATCCTATTGCACCCCGGTGTCCAAACTCTGCTCTCTGTAGCGATCCTTCTGCACCTCAGTCTCCAACCCCTGTTCTCCACAACGATTCTCCTGCATCTCAGTCTCCCACATCTGCTCTCTGCAATGGTCCTTCTGCACCCCAGTCTCCAAACTCTGCTCTTTGTAACAGCTCTTCTGTATGACAGTCTCCAACCTCTTCTCTGTATAACGGTCATTCTGCACCCCAATTTCCAAACTCTGTTCTCTTTATCAGTCCTTCTAAGCCTCAGTCTGAAACCTCTGCTCTCTGCAACAATCCTTCTAAAAACAAGTCTCCAAACTTTGCTATCTGTAAAAATCCTTCTGCACCCCAGTCCCCAACATCTGCTCTCGGTAACAGGTCTCCTGCTACCCAGTCTCCAAACTCTACTCTCTGTAACTGGCCTTCTGCACCCCAATCTCCAACTTCTGCTCTCTGCAAAAGTCTTTCTACACCCCAGTCTCCAACCTCTGCTCTCTGTAACGATCCTTCTGCATCCCAGTCTCCAACGTCTGCTCTCTGTAAGATTCTTCTGCACCCCGTTCTCAAAACTTTGCTTTCTGTAACAGTCATTCTGCACCTCCGTCTACAATCTCATCTCTCTGCAACGGCCCTTGTGCACCCCAGTATCCAACCTCTGTTCTCTGCAACTGTCCTTCTAAATCCCAAGCCACAAACTCTGCTCTCTGTAACAGTTCTTCTGCACCTCAGTCTCCAAACTCTACTATCCGTATTAGTTATTCTGCACCCCAGTCTAAAACGTCTGCTGTCTGTAACAGTCCTTCTGCACCTCAGTCTCCAAGCTCTGCTCTCTGCACCAGTACTTCTGCACCCCAGTCTCCAACCTCTGCTTTCTGCAACCGTCTTATTATACCCCAGTATCCAACATCTACTCTGTGCAAGGATCCTTCTAAACCCCAGTCTCCAACCTCTGCTCTCTGCTACAGTACTTCTCCACCCCAGTCTCCAACCTCTGCTCTCTTCAACATTTCTTCTGCACTACAGTCTCCAGCCTGTGCTCTCTGAAACTATCCTACTGCACCCCGGTCTTTAAACTCTGCTCTCTGTAGAGATCCTTCTGCACTTCAGTCTCCAGCCTCTGCTCTCTGCAACAGTTTTCTTGCAACCCAGTCTCCAAGCTCTGCTCTCTGTAACAGTCCTTCTGCACATCAGTGTCCAACCTCTGCCCTCTGTAAGGATCCTTCTGCACATCATGTCAAAACTCTGCTGTCTGTAACAGGCCTCTTGCACCACAGTCTCCAACCTCTTTTTTCTGTAACAGTTCTTCTGAAACCCAATCTTCAAACTCTGCTCTCTGTAACACTCCTTCTGCACCCCAGTCTCCATCCTCAGCTCTCTGTAAGAATCCTTTGACACCCCTGTCTCAAACCTCTCCTCTCTGTTCAAGTTATTCTGCACCTCAGTTCCAACCTCTGCAATCTGTAACGGTCCTACTGTACCCCAGTCTCCATCGTCTGCGCTCTGTATCAGTCCTTCTGCACACAAGTCTCCAAACTCTGCTCTCTGCAACATTTCTTCTGCACCTCAGTCTCCAACCTGTGCTCTCTGTGACAGTCCTTCTGCACCCCAGACTCAAAAATCTACTCTCTGTAACAGGTCTTCTGCAACTCAGTTTCCAAAGTCTGCTCTCTGTAACAGGCCTTCTGCACCAAAGTCTCCAACCTCTTCTATGTGCAACAATTCTTCTAAAACTCAGTCTAAAACCTCTGGTCTCTGCAACAGTTCTTCTGCACCCCAGACTCCAACCTCTGCTCTCTGTAAGATCCTTTTCAACCCCGTTCTCCAAACTTTGCTCTCTGTAACAGTCATTCTGCACCTCAGTCTCCAACCTCATCTCTCTGCAACGGCCCTTCTGCACCCCAGTATCCAACCTCTGTTATCTGCAGCAGTCTTTCTGAACCCCAGGCTACAAACTCTACTCTCTGTAAAAATCCTTCTGCACCCCAGTCTCCAAACTCTACTTTCCATATCCGTTATTCTTGACCCCAATCTGAAACCTCTGCTCTCTGTATCAGTCCTTCTGCACCTCAGTCTCCAAATTCTGCTCTCCGCAACAGTCCTTCTGCACCCCAGTTTCAAACTTCTGCTCTGTGCAAAAGTCCTTCTACACAACAGTCTCCAACATCTGCTCTCTGCACCGGTCCTTCTGCATCCTAGTCTCCAAAGTCTGCTCTCTGCAACAGTCCTTCTACACCCCAGTCTCCAACCTCTGCTCTCTGCAACAGTCCTTCTACACCCCAGTCTCCAACGTCTGTTCTCTGCAACAGTCATTCTGACCCCAGTCTCCAGCCTCTGCTCTCTGTAACTTCTTTCTCCACCCAGTTACTAAGCTCTGCTCTAGGTGACATTCCTTCTGCACCCCAGTCTGCACCCTCTGCTCTTTGTAACAGTACTTCTGTACCACAGTCTCCAATCTCTGCTTACTGCAACATTTCTTCTGCACCCCAGTCTCCAAACTTTGCTCCCTGTAACTGTCTTTCTGACCCCAGTCTCCAAACTCTGCTCTCTGTAACGATCCTTCTGCACCTCAGTCTCCAACCTCTGCTTTCTGCAAAGATCCTTCTGAACCAGTTTCCAAACTCTGCACTCTGTAACAGTCCTTCTACACCTAGTCTCCAACCTCTTCTCTCTGTAACAATCCTTCTGCACCTTAATCTTCAACCTCTGATCTCTATAACAGTCCTTCTGCCCCTCAGTCTCCAACCTCTGCTCTCTGTAACAGGCTTACTGCAACCCAGTCTCTAACCTCTTCTCTCTGCAACAGTTCTTCTACACCCCAGTCTCCAACGTCTGTTCTCTGCAACAGTCATTCTGACCCCAGTCTCCAGCCTCTGCTCTCTGTAACATCTTTCTCCACCCAGTTTCTAAGCTCTGCTCTAGGTGACATTCCTTCTGCACCCCAGTCTCCACCCTCTGCTCTTTGTAACAGTACTTCTGTACCGCAGTCTCCAATCTCTGCTCACTGCAACATTTCTTCTGCACCACAGTCTCCAAACTGTGCTCCCTGCAACATTTCTTCTGCACCCCAGTCTCCAAACTGTGCTCCCTGTAACTGTCTTTCTGACCCCAGTCTCCAACCTCTGCTCTCTGTAACGATCCTTCTGCACCTCAGTCTCCAACCTCTGCTTTCTGCAAAGATCCTTCTGAACCACAGTTTCCAAACTCTGCACTCTGTAACAGTCCATCTACACCTAGTCTCCAACCTCTTCTCTCTGTAACAATTCTTCTGATCCTCAATCTCCAAACTCTGATCTCTGTAACAGTCCTTCTGCCCCTCAGTCTCCAACCTCTGCTCTCTGTAACAGTTCTTTTGCACCCCAATCTCGAAACTCTGCGCTCTATAACAGTCTTCTAAACCGCAGTCTCCAAACTCTTTTCTCTGCAACTATCCTTCTGAATCTCAGTCTCCAATCTCTGCTCTCTGCAAAAGTCCTTCTGCACCCCAGTCTCCAGACTCTGCTCTTTGTAAACTCTTTTTGCATCACTTTCTCCAAACTCTCCTCTCTATAACAGTCCTTCTGCACCCCAGTATCCAAACTCTGCTCTCTGTTGAAGTCCTTCTGCACCTCAGTCTCCAAACTTTGCTCTCTGTAATGGTCCTTCTGTAACGCAGTCTCCAACCTCTGCTCTCTGTATAAATTCTTCTTCACCTCAGTCTCAAATTTCTGATATCTGTAACAGTCCTTCTGCACCCTAGTCTCCAACATTTGCTCTCTACAATGGTCCTTCTGCACCAAAGTCTCCAAACTCTGCTCTCTCTAACAGTCCTTCTGTACTGCAGTCTCCTAACTCTTCTCTCTATAACTGTCCTGCTGCACCCCAATTGCCAAACTTTGCTTTCTGTAACAGTCCTTCTGCACCTCAAATTCCAACCTCTGCTCTCTGTATGAGTCCTTCTAAGCCTCAGTCTGAAACCTCTGCTGTCTGCAACAATCCTTCTGCACCCCAGTCTCCAAATTCTACTCTCTGTAACAGGTCTTCTTCACCACAGTCTCTTAACTCTGCTCTCCGTAACAGGCCTTCTGCACCCTAGTCTTCAACCTCTTCTCTCTGCAATGATCCTTCTGCACCTCAGTCTCCAACATCTGCTCTCTGCAACTGTCTGTCTAAACCGGAGTCTCCAACGTCTGCTCTCTGCAATGATCCTTTTGCATCCCAGTCCCCAACAACTGCTCTGTGCAACAGTCTTTCTGCACCCCAGTCTACAACCTCTGCTCTCTGCTTCAGTGCTTCTGCACCCCATTCTCCAACCTCTGCTCTCTGCAGCATTTCTTCTGCTCCGAAGTGTCCAACCTGTGCTCTCTGTAACTGTCCTGCTGCACCCCAGTCTCCAAACTCTGCTCTCTGTAGCGATCCTTCTGCACCTCATTTTTAACCTCTGCTCTCTGCAACGATCCTTCTGCACCCAAGTCTCCATTCTCTACTCTCTGTAAGAATCCTTTTGCACCCCAGTATCCAAATTCTGCTCTTTGTAAAAGTCCTTCTGCACCTCAGTCTCCAAGTTCTGCAATCTATAACAGTACTTCTGCACCCCAGTCTAAACCTCTGCACTTAGAAATGATCTTTCTGAACCACAGTCTCCAACCTCTGCTCTCTTTAATAGTTCTTATGCACCCCAGTCTCAAACATCTTCTCTCTGCAACAATTCTTCTTCTCCCCAGGCTCCAACCTCTGCTCTCTGCAATGGTCCTTCTACATCCCAGTTTCCAAAATCTTCTCTCTTTAGCAGTCCTTCTGCACCTCAGTATCAAAACTCTGCTCTCTGAAACAGTCCTTTTGCACCCCTGTCTCTAACCTCTGCTCTCAGTAACAGTTCTTGTGCACCCCAATCTCCAAACTCTGCTCTCTGTAACACTCCTTCTGCACCCGAGTCTCCACCATCTACTCTCTGTAAAAGTCCTTCTGCACCTCAGTCTCCAACCACTGCTCTCTGTAAGATCCTTCTGAAACCCATTCTCCAAACGCTGCTCTCTGTAAGAGTCTTCTGCACTCCAGTCTCTAAACTCTGCTCTCTGTAACAGGCCTTCTGCACCCCAGTCTCCAACATCTGCTCTCTGCAATGATCCTTCTTCTACCCAGTCTCCAAACTCTGCTCTCTGTAAAAGTCCTTTTGTATCAAAGTCTTCAACCTCTTTTCTTTGTAACGGTTCATCTTCTCCCCAATTTCCAACCTCTGCTTTCGGTAACAGTCCTTCTGCACCTCAGTCTCCAAACTCTTCTCTCTACGACGATCTTTTTACACCTCAGTCTCCAACCTCTGCTCTCTGTAAATGTCCTTCTGCTCCTCAGTCTCCATCCTTTGCTCTCTGAAATTGTCCTTCTGCACCCCAGTCTTCAATCTCTGCTCTCTGTAACAATCCTTCTGCACCTCTGTCTCCAATGTCTGCTCTCTATAACAGTCCTAATGCACCCAGTCTTTAATATCTGCTCTCTGCAACGGTTCTTCTGCACCCCAGTCTCCAAACTCTGCTCTCTGTAACAGTCTTTATGTACGGCAGTCTCAAACCTCTTCTCTCTATAACGGTCTTTCAGCACCCCAATTTCCAACCTCTGCTCTTTTAACAGTCCTTCTATGCCTCAGTCTGAAACTTCTGCTCTCTGCAACAAGCCTTCTGCACCCCATCTCCAACCTCTTCCCTCTGCAAAAGTCCTTCTACACCCCACTCTTCAACCTCTGCTCTCTGCATCAATCCTTCTGCATCCCAGTCTCCAACGTCTGCTCTCTGTAAGATCTTTCTGCACCCCGTTCTCCAAACTTTGCTCTCTGTAACAGTCATTCTGCACCTCAGTCTCCAACCTCATCACTCTGCAATGGCTCTTGTGCACCCCAGTATCCAACCTCTGTTCTCTGCAGCTGTCCTTCTGCACCCAGGCTACACACTCTGCTCTCAGTTACAGTCCTTCTGCACCCCAGTTTCCAAACTCTACTTTCCATATCAGTTATTCTGCAGCCCAGGCTAAAACCTCTGCTCTCTGTAACAGTCCTTCTGAAACTCAGTCTCCAACCTCTGCTCTCTGCAAACGTCTTATTATACCCCAGTATCCAACATCTGCTCTCTGCAATGATCCTTCTGCATTCCAGTCTCCAAGTCTGCTCTCTGCAACAGTCCTTTTACACCCCAGTCTCCAACTTCTGCTCTCTGCTACAGTCCTTTTGCACACCAGTCTTTAACCTCTGCTATCTGCAACATTTCTTCAGCACCCTAGTCTCCAAACTGTGCTATCTGAATCTATCCTACTGAACACCGGTCCTCAAACTCTGCTGTCTGTAGCGATCCTTCTGCACCTCAGTCTCCAACTTCTGCTCTCTGCAATGATCCTTCTGCATCCCAGTCTCCCACATCTGCTCTCTGCAACGGTCCTTCTGCACCTCAGTCTCCATAATCTGCTCTCTGTAACAGTCCTTCTTTACGGCAATCTCCCAACTCTTCTATCTATAACGGTCCTTCTGCACCCCAATTTCCAACCTCTGCTCTAAACAACAGTCCTTCTCAGCCTCAGTCTGAAATTTCTGCTCTCTGCAACAATTCTTCTAAACCCCAGTCTCCAAACTGTGCTATCTGTAACAATCCTTCTGCACCCCAGTCTCCAACATCTGCTTTCTGTAACAGGTTTTCTGCAACCAAGTCTCCAAACTCTGCTCTCTGTAACAGGCCTTCTGCACCCCAGTCTACAACCTCTGCTCTCTGCAACGATCCTTCTGCATTCCAGTCTCCAAAATCTGCTCTCTATAAGATCCTTCTGCACCTTGTTCTTCAAACTTTGCTCTCTGTAACAGTCATTCTGAACCTAAGTCTACAAACTCAACTCTCTGCAACGGCACTTGTGCACCCCAGTATCGAAACTCTGTTCTCTGCAGCTGTCCTTCTGCACCCCAGGCTACAAAATCTGTTCTCTGCAACAGTCCTTCTGCACCCCAGTCTCCAAACTCTACTTTCCGTATCAGTTATTCTGCACCCCAGTCTAAAATCTCCACTCTCTGTAACAGTCCTTCTGAACCTCAGTCTCCAACCTCTGCTCTCTGCAACAGTCCTTCTGCACCCCAGTCTCCAACCTGTGCTCTCTGCAAAAGTCTTATTATACCCCAGTATCCAACACCTGATCTCTGCAACGATTTTTCTGCATCCCAGTCTCCAATGTCTGCTCTCTGCAACAGTCCTTCTACACCCCAGATTCCAACCTCTGCTCTCTGCTACAGTCCTTCTGCACCCCAGTCTTCAACCTCTGCTCTCTGCAACATTTCTTCTGCACCCCAGTCTCAAACCTGTGCTCTCTGAAACTATCCTACTGCACCTCGGTCTCCAACATCTGCTCTCTGCAATGATCCTTCTGCATCCCAATCTCCAACCTCTGCTCTCTGCAACAATACTTCTGCACCCCAGTCTCCAATCTATGCTCTCTGTAACAGTCTTTCTGCACATCAGAGTCCTACCTCTGCTCTCTGTAACAGTCCTTCTAAGCCTCAGTCTGAAACCTCTGCTCTCTGCAACAATCCTTCTGCACCCCAAACTACAAACTTTGCTCTCTGTAACAGTCATTCTGCACGCCAGTCTTCAAACTCTACTTTCCGTGTCAGTAATTCTGCACCCCAGCTAAAACCTCTAATCTCTGTAACAGTCCTTCTGTACCTCAGTCCCCAAACTCTGCTCTCCACAACAGTACTTCTGCACCCCAGTCTCAAAACTCTCCTCTGTGCAAAAGTCCTTCTACACACCAGTCTCCAACATCTGCTCTCTGCAACGATCCTTCTGCATCCCAGTTTCCAACGTCTGCTCTCTGCAACAGTCCTTCTACACCCCAGTCTCCAACCTCTGCTCTCTGCTACAGTTCTTCTGCACCCCAGTCTTCAACCTCTGCTGATTTCAACATTTCTTCTGCACCCCAGTCTCCAACATGTACTTTTTAACTATCCTACTGCACCCCGGTCTCCAAACTCTGCTCTCTGTAGCGATCTTTCTGTACCTTAGTCTCCAAACTCTGTTCTCTGCAACGATCCTTCTGCACCCCAATCTCCAACGTCTGTTCTCTGCAACAGTCTTTCTGACCCCAATGTTAAGCCTCTGCTCTCTGTAACATCCTTCTGCACCCCAGTTTCCAAACTCTGCTCACTGTGACATTCCTTCTGCACCCCAGTCTCCACCCTCTGCTCTTTGTAACAGTACTTCTGCACCACAGTCTCCAAACTCTGCTCTCTGTAACTGTCTTTCTGACCCCAGTCTCCAACCTCTGCTCTCGGTAAGGATCCTTTTCACCTCAGTCTCGACCTCTGCTTTCTGCAACAATCCTTCTGCAACTCATTTTCCAACCTCTGCTCTCTGAAACAATCCTTCTGCACCACAGTTTCTAACCTCTGCACTCTGTAACAGTCCTTCTACAACTAGTATCAAACCTCTTCTCTCTGTAACAATTTTTCTGCACCTCAGTCTCCCAACTCTGCTCTCTGTAACAGTCCTTCTGCACCTCAGTCTCCAACCTCTGCTCTCTGTAATAGGCTTACTGCACCCCAGTCTCCAACCTCTGCTCTCAGTAACAGTTCTTATGAATCCCAATCTCGAATCTCTGCTCTTTGTAACAGTCTTTCTGCACCCCAGTCTCCAACATTTATTCTCTGCAACGATACTTCTGAACCTCAGTCTCAAATCTCTGCTCTCTGCAACAGTCCTTCTGCACCCCAGTCTCCAGACTCTGCTCTCTATAAGATCATTTTGCATCCCTTTCTCCAACATCTCTTCTCTGTAACAGTCCTTCTGCACCCCAGTATTCAACCATTGCTAACTGTAAAAGTCTTTCTGCATCTCAGTCTCCAAACTTTGCTCTCTGTAATGGTCCTTCGGCACCCTAGTCTTCAACATCTGCTCTCTACAACAGTCCTTCTGCACCAAAGTCTCCAAACTCTGCTCTCTATAACGGTCCTTCTGCACCCCAATTGCAAACCTCTGCTTTCTGTAACAGTCCTTCTGCTACTCAGATTCCAACCTCTGCTCTCTGTAACAGTCCTTCTAAGCATCAGTCTGAATCCTCTGCTGTCTGCAACAATCCTTCTGCACCCCAGTCTTTAACCTCTGCTCTCTGTAACAGTCCTTCTGCACCATATATTCCACCTCTGCTCTCTGTATCAGTCTTTGTATACCGCAGTCTCCAACTTCTGCTCTCTGAAAAAGTCCCTCTGCAACTTAATTTCCAACCTCTGCTTTCTATAACAGTCCTTCTGCACCCTAGTCTCCAACATCTGCTCTCTACAATGGTCCTTCCGCACCAAAGTCTCCAAACTCTGCTCTTTCTAACAGTCCTACTGTACCGCAGTCTCCAACCTTTTTTCTCTATAACGGTCTTTCTGCACCACAAATGCCAACTTCTGCTTTCTGTAACAGTCCTTCTGCACCTCAGATTCCAACCTCTGTTCTCTGTAAAAGTCCTTCTAAGCCTCAGTCTGAAACCTCTGCTGTCTGCCACAATCCTTCTGCACCCCAGTCTCCAAACCGTGCTATCTGTAACAATCCTTCAGCACCCCAGTCTCCAACCTCTGCTCTCTGTAACAGGTCTTCTGCACCCCAGGCTCCAGCCTCTGCTCTCTGTAACAAGCCTTCTGCTCCCCAGTCTCCAACCTCTTCTTTCTGCAACGATTCTTCTGCACCTAAGTCTCCAACCTCTTCTCTCTGCAACAGTTTTTCTAAACCGCAGTATGAAACCTCTGTTCTCTGCAATGATCCTTCTGCATCCCAGTCTCCAACAACTGCTCTCTGCAACAGTCCTTCTGCACCCCAGTCTACAACCTCTGCTCTCTGCTACAGTACTTCTGCACCCCAGTCTTCAACCTCTGCTCTCTGCAACATTTCTTCTGCACCCAAGACTCCAACCTGTGCTCTCTGTAACTGTCCTACTGCAACGCAGTCTCCAACCTCTGTTCTCTGTAGCGATCCTTCTGCACCTCATTCTCTAACCTCTGCTCTCTTCAACGATCCTTCTGCACCTCAGTCTCCATTCTCTGCTCTCTGTAAGCATCCTTTGGCACCCCAGTCTCCAACTTCCCCTCTCTGTAAAAGTCATTCTGCACCTCAGTCTCCAAGTTCTGAAATCTGTAACAGTCCTTCTGCACCCCAGTCTCAAAACTCTGCACTCAGAAATGATCTTTCTGCACCTCAGTCTCCAACCTCTGCTCTCTTTCACAGTCTTTCTGCACCCCAGTCTTTAACATTTGCTCTCTGCAACGATCATTCTTCTCCCCAGGCTCCAAACTTGCTCTCTGCATCGGTCCGTCTACATCCCAGTTTCCAAAATCTGCGCTCTGTAACAGTCCTTCTGCACCTCAGCCTCAAAACTCTGCTCTCTGAAACAGTCCTTCTGAACCCCTGTCTCCAACCTCTGCTCTCAGTAACAGTTTTTCTGCACCCCAATCTCCAAACTCTGCTCTCTGTAGCACTCCTTCTACACCCCAGTCTCCAACCTCTACACTCTGTAACAGGCCTTCTGCACCCCAGTCTCCAACCTCTGCTATCTGTAACAGACCTTCTGCACCCCAGTCTCCAACCTGTGCTCTGTGCAATGATCCTTTTGCATCCCAGTCTCCAAAATCTGCTCTCTGTAACAGTCTTTCTGCACCCCATGATCCAACATCTTTTTTCTGAAACAGTCCTTCTGCACCTCAATCTGAAAACTCGGCTCTCTGCAAAAATCCTTCTGCACCCGAGTTTCCAAACTTTGCTCTCTGTAACAGTGCTTCTGAACCTCAGTCTACAAAATGTTCTCTATAATATCCTTCTGCAATTCAGTCACGAAATTGTGCTATCTTATACAGTCCTTCTGCACCTCAGTCTACAAACTCTGCTCTCTGTAACAGGCCTTCTGCACCCCAGTTTCCAAACTCTGCTCTCTGTAACAGGCCTTCTGCACCCAGTCTCCAACCTCTTCTCTCTTCAAGGATCTCTCTTAACCTCAGTCTCCAACCTCTGCTTTGTGCAACAGTCAGTCTGCTCCCCAGTCTCCAACATCTGCTCTCTCTAACAATCCTTCTGCAACTTAGTCTCCAACCTCTGCTCTCTGCAACGGTTCTTCTGCACCCCAGTCTTCACACTCTGTTCTCTACAAAAGTCTTTCTGAAAACCAGTCTCCAAACTCTGCTCTCTGAAACAGTCCTTGTGCACCTCAGTCTACAACCTCTGCTCTCTGCTACAGTACTTCTGCACCCCAGTCTCCAACATCTGCTCTCTGTATCAGTCCTTTTGCACCTCAGTCTCCAACCTCTGCTCTCTGCAGCAGTCCTTTTACGACCCAGTAACCAAAATCTGCTCTGTGTAAGGATCCTTCTGCACCTTAGTTTCCAACTTCTGCTCTCAGCAGCGATCATCCTTCACCTCAGTCTCCAAATCTGATCTCTGTATCAGTTCTTCTGCAGCAAAGTCTCAAACCTCTGCTCTCTGTAACGATCCTTCTGCATCTCATCTCAAAATTCTAATTTTTTATTTTTTTTATTGGTTGTTCACAACATTACAAAGCTCTTGACATATCATATTTCATACATTAGATTCAACTGGGTTATGAACTCCCAATTTTACCCCAAATGCAGATTGCAGAATTACGTCGGTTATACATCCACAATTTTACATAATGCCCAATTAGTAATTATTGTATTCTGCTACCTTTCCTATACCCTAATATCCCCCCTCCCCTCCCCTCCCTTCTTCTCTCTCTACCCCATCTACTGTAATTCATTTCTCTGCTTGTTTATTTTCCCATTCCCCTCACAACCTCTTATATGTAATTTTGTATAGCAATGAGGGTCTCCCTTCATTTCCATGCAATTTTCCTTTTCTCTCCCTTTCCCTCCCATCTCATGACTCTGTTAAATGTTAGTCTTTTCTTCCTGCTCTTCCTCCTTGCTCTGTTCATAGTTGTTCTCATTATATCAAAGAAGACATTTGGTATTTGTTTTTTAGGGATTGACTAGCTTCACTAAGCATAATCTGCTCTAGTGCCATCCATTTCCCTGCAAATTCTATGATTTTGTCATTTTTTATTGCTGCATAGTACTCCATTGTGTATAGATGCCACATTTTTTTTATCCATTCATCTATTGAAGGGCATCTGGGTTGGTTCCACAGTCTAGCTATTGTGAATTGTACTGCTATGAACATCGATATGGCAGCATCCCTGTAGCATGCTCTTTTAAGGTCTTCAGGGAATAGTCCGAGAAGGGCAATAGCAGGGTCAAATGATGGTTCCATTCACAGCTTTCCCAGGAATCTCCAAACTGCTTTCCAAATTGGCCGCACCAATTTGCAGTCCCACCAGCAATGTACAAGAGTACCCTTTTCTCCACATCCTCGCCAGCACTTGTTGTTGTTTGACTTCATAGTGGCTGCCAATCTTACTGGAGTGAGATGGTATCTTAGGGTGGTTTTGATTTGCATTTCTCTGACTGCTAGAGATGGTGAGCATTTTTTCATGTACTTGTTGATTGATTGTATGTCCTCCTCTGAGAAGTGTCTGTTCAGATCCTTGGCCCATTTGTTGATTGGGTTATTTGTTATCTTATTGTCTAATTTTTTGAGTTCTTTGTATACTCTGGATATTAGGGCTCTATCTGAAGTGTGAGGAGTAAAAATTTGTTCCCAGGATGTAGGCTCCCTATTTACCTCTCTTATTGTTTCTCTTGCTGAGAAAAAACTTTTTAGTTTAAGTAAGTCCCATTTGTTGATTCTTGTTATTAATTCTTGTGCTATGGGTGTCCTATTAATGAATTTGGAGCCCGACCCCACAATATGTAGATCAGAGCCAACTTTTTCTTCTATCAGACGCCATGTCTCTGATTTGATATCAAGCTCCTTGATCCATTTAGAGTTAACTTTTGTGCATGCGAGAGGAAGGGATTCAGTTTCATTTTTTTTTGCATATGGATTTCCAGTTTTCCCACCATTTGTTGAAGATGCTATCCTTCCTCCATTGCATGCTTTTAGCCCCTTTATCAAATATAAGATAGTTGTAACTTTGTGGATTATTCTCTGTGTCCTCTATTCTATACCATTGGTCCACTCGCCTGTTTTGGTACCAGTACCATGCTGTTTTTGTCACTATTGCTCTGTAATATAGTTTGAAATCTGGTATCGCTATACCGCCTGATTCACACTTCCTGCTTAAAATTGCTTTTGCTATTCTGGGTCTTTTATTTTTCCATATGAATTTCATGATTGCTTTATCTATTTCTACAAGAAATGCCATTGGGATTTTGATTGGCATTGCAATAAACCTATAGAGAACTTTTGGTAATATCGCCATTTTGATAATGTTAGTTCTGCCTATCCATGAACAGGGTATATTTTTCCATCTTCTAAGATCTTCTTCTACTTCTCTTTTTAGGGTTCTGTAGTTTTCATTGTATAAATCTTTCACCTCTTTTGTTAGGTTGATTCCCAAGTATTTTATTTTTTTGGAGGATATTGTGAATGGAGTGTTTTTCCTCATTTCCGTTTCAGAAGTTTTGTCGCTGATATACAGAAATGCCTTTGATTTATGCGTGTTGATTTTATATCCTGCCACTTTGCTGAATTCATTTATTAGTTCTAGTAGTTTCTTTGTAGACTCTTTTGGGTCTCCTAAGTATAGAATCATGTCATCTGCAAATAGTGATAATTTAAGTTCTTCTTTTCCTATTTTTATGCCTTTAATTTCTTTCGTCTGTCTAATTGCTCTGGCCAGTGTTTCGAGAACTATATTGAATAGAAGTGGTGATAGAGGGCATCCCTGTCTTGTTCCAGATTTTAGAGGGAATGCCTTCAACTTTTGTCCATTCAGAATGATGCTAGCCTGAGGCTTAGCATAGATAGCTTTTACAATGTCAAGGTACATTCCGGTTATCCCTAGTTTTTCAAGTGTTTTGAACATAAAGGGATGCTGTACTTTGTCGAATGCTTTCTCTGCGTCTATTGAGATGATCATATGGTTCTTATCTTTAAGTCTATTGATGTGGTGAATAACATTTATTGATTTCCGTATATTGAACCAGCCTTGCATTCCAGGGATGAATCCTACTTGATCATGGTGCACAATTTTTTTGATGTGTTTTTGTATTCGATTCGCCAGAATTTTATTGAGGATTTTTGCATCTAGGTTCATTAGAGATATTGGTCTGTAGTTTTCTTTCTTTGAGGAGTCTTTGTCTGGTTTCGGAATCAGGGTGATGTTGGCCTCATAGAATCAATTTGGAAGAGCTCCCTCTTTTTATATTTCCTGAAATAACTTGAAAAGTATTGGTATTAATTCTTCTTTAAAGGTTTTGTAAAACTCCGCTGTATACCCATCCAGTCCTGGGCTTTTCTTGGTTGGTAGTCTTTTGATGGCTTCTTCAATTTCATCCATTGATATTGGTCTGTTCAAATTGTGTGTATCCTCCTGACTCAGTCTGGGCAAATCATATGACTTAAGAAATTTATCGGTGTCTTCACTATCTTCTATTTTATTGGAATATAGGTTTTCAAAATAATTTCTAATTGTCTTCTGTATTTCTGTAGCATCTGTTGTGATATTGCCTTTTTCATCCCGTATGTTAGTAATTTGAGTTCTCTCTCTTCTTCTCTTTGTTAGCATGGCTAAAGGTCTGTCGATCTTATTTATTTTTTCAAAGAACCAACTTTTAGTTTTGTTAATTTTTTCAATAGTTTCTTTTGTTTCAATTTCATTAATTTCCGCTCTGATTTTTAATTATTTCTTGCCTTCTGCTACATTTGCTGTTGTTTTGCACTTCCTTTTCTGGGGCTTTGAGATGAAGTGTGCGCTCATTTATTTGTTGGTTTTTCCTTTTTTTGAGGAATGACCACCAGGCGATGATTTTTCCACTTAAAACTGCTTTCATTGTGTCCCATATATTCCGATATGTTGTGTCTGTATTTTCATTTATCTCTAAGAATTTTTGGATTTCCTCCTTTATGTCTTCTGTGACCCATTGATCATTCAGTAACATATTGTTCATTTTCCATGTGATGTAGGATTTTTCCTTCCTTCTTTTATCATTAATTTCCAGTTTCATTCAATTATGATCAGATAAAATGCATGGTATTTTCTCCACCCCTTTATATTTACTGAGGGTTGCCCTGTGGCATAATATATGGTCTATTTTTGAGAAGGATCCATGTGCTGCTGAGAAAAAAGTATATCCATTTGATGATCGTTGATATATTCTATATATGTCAGTTAAGTCTAGGTTATTGATTGTGGTATTAAGTTCTATAGTTTCCTTATTCAACTTTTGTTTGGAGGATCTGTCCAATGGTGAGAGAGGTGTGTTGAAGTCACCCATAATTATTGTGTTGTGGTCTATTTGATTCTTGAACTTGAGGAGAATTTGTTTTATGAATGTCGCAGCGCCATTATTTGGTGCATAAATATTGATAATTGTTATGTCTTGTTGGTGAATGGTTTTTTTTAACAGTATATAATGTCCTTCTTTATCCCTTTTGATTAACTTAGTCTTGAAGTCGATTTTATTCGATATGAGGATGGCCACCCCTGCTTGCTTACGAGGACCGTGTGCGTGGTATATTTTTTCCCATCCTTTCACCTTCAGCCTGTGTATGTCTTTTCCAATCAGATGTGTCTCCTGGAGGCAGCATATTTTTGGATTTATTTTTTTAATCCATGATATCAGCCTATGTCGCCTTATTGGAGAGTTTAAGCCATTAACATTCAGAGTTACTATTGATATATGGTTTGTACTTCCATCCATGTTTGATTATTTATCTTTTTTTAAAAAAAAATTTAGTTTGTTTCTCCATGATTATTTTTCCCCTCGCCCTCTGTCTTTACGAGGCACTTCCCTCTGATGGTTTTGGTTATTGTTTTTCATTTCTTCCTCGTGTAGTGTTTTGCTCAAAATGCTTTGCAATGCTGGTTTTCTGGCTGCAAATTCTTTTAACTTTTGTTTATCATGAAAGATTTTTATTTCGTTGTCATCCCTGAAGCTTAATTTTGCTGGATACAGAATTCTTGGTTGGCATCCATTGCCTTTCAGTGTTTGAAATACATTGTTCCATGACCTTCTTGCTTTCAGTGTCTGTGATGAAAAATCCGTTGTTAACCTTATTGGTTTACCCCTGAATGTAATCTGTCTCCTTTCTCTTGTAGCTTTTAATATTTTCTCTTTGTTCTGTATATTGGATATCTTCATAACAATGTGTCTTGGCGTTGGTCTACTGTGATTTTGTGTGCTCGGTGTCCTGTATGCATCTTCAATTTGTATATCTGTTTCCTTTTTTATTTCTGGAAAGTTTTCTGTAATTATTTCATTCAGCAGGTTACTCATTCCCTTGGTTTGAATCTCTGTACCTTCTTCTATCCCGATGACTCGTAAGTTTGGTTTTTTTATGTTATCCCATAACTCTTGGATGTTTTTCTCGTGATTTTTTACCAGCCTTTCTGAGTTGGCTAGACTCTTTTCAAGATGAAATATTTTGTCTTCATTATCTGACGTTCTGGCTTCTACTTGCTCCACTCTGTTAGTAATACTCTCAATTGAGTTTTTAATTTGATTTATAGTTTCCTTCATTTCTAAGATTATGGTTTCATTCTTTTTTATAATCTCTATCTCCTGATAAAGGTGCTTAACTTCTTCTTTTATCTGTTTGTGTAATACATTCTCAATGTGTTCTTTCGGTGTTTGAATTTGCTGTCTCGTGTCCTCTTTAAGATTCCATTCCATTTGCCTAAGGTGTTCCTTGAGTTCTTTATATGACCATTTTTCTGATGACTCTAGGTCCTCCTGAATATTTAGGCTGTCCTGCATTGTTTGTACTCTTTTTCTTCCTTGCTTTTTGAAGCTGCTCATGTTACTTCTTGTTCTGTTTGACTGCTGAGTTACTGTTTACTCCTATAAATTTATTTGATGCTTGGGAAGAAAGGTATTAGAAGGGAAGGGAAAAAGTCACTAAAGAGAATGAGAGTAAGCAGGTAGAATTCAAGGAAGGGGGGATAATATAATTGAAAAGAAATGAAAAGACAAAAAAAGGAAAAAAATAGGAAATAAAAAAGAAAAAAAATTTTTAGAATAATAAAAAAATTAAACTTAAAATTGGAAGAAAAAAAATTTTAAAAAATTGTAAAAAAAATTAAAAAAACAAGAAATAAAAATGAAAATGGAAGAAAACCCGATATCAAAATTTTAAAAAAAAGAAAAAAAAACTAATAAATGCAGTCTTAGAGTTTGATTAACTTCTCTTCCAGTAGGTGGCGCTGTGACCACCAGGCCAAGTTTCTCCTATCAATACGTGGAAACCAATCACTGTGCAGCAGCTCCTCCTTCCAGACTGGGCGAGTCTCCAATCCTGGGTGCCTAGGGCTTCCTCTTGTGTCTAGTCACTTCCCCACTTTTCCTCTAGCCAGGCCCCTCTCAAGGGTGCCGCTCACCACAATACTGGGTACACACCAGGTCTGCTGCTCCCGGGAGCCCTGTTGTCATGAATGACTGGGCACACTCTTCCAGTTTGCCAATCCCTCAGACCCTAAGTTTGTAGAGCTTGAGGCTGAGAATCCTCAGCGAATTTTACTGCCCCTCTGGTAGCCACACCCCTGGTAGCTGGTGCAAGAGACCTCAGCTGTCAGCACCAGTGGGAACGGTAGTCCCGCGCCGCGGGTCCCGCGCCGCAGGTCCCGCGCCACCTCTAATTCCCTCGGTCTGGCTACCGTGCTCACGGGAGAGCTGGGAGAGGCCCTTACAGGAGAGCTGAGATTGCCCCTTAAGGTTTCCCCGATGTGTGGAGAGGGAAGGCTAGCGAATTACACCTCATCTCAAAATTCTGCTCTCTGTGAAAGTCCTTCTGCAGCTCAGTCTCCAACCTCTGCTCTCTAGAACAGTCCTAATGCACCCCAGTCTCCAACATCGGCTCTCTGCAACAATCCTTTTTTTCCCCAGGCTCCAATCTCTGCTAACAGCAACGGTCCTTATATACCCCAGTTTCAAATCTCTGCTCTCTTTAACACTCTTTCTGCACCCGAGTCTTCACCCTCTACTCTATGTAAAAGTCCTTCTGCACCTCCGTCTCCAACCTCTGTTCACTGTAAGATCCTTCTGCTACACATTCTCCTAATGCTGCTCTCTGTAACAGTCCTTCTGCACCCCAGTCTCCAAACTCTGCTCTCTGTAACAGGCCTTGTGCACCCCAGTCTCCAACCTGTGCTCTCTGCAACTATCCTTCTGTACCCCGGTCTCAAAACTCTGCTCTCTGCAGCAGTCCTTCTGCACCCCAGGATACAACATCTGCTTTCTGCAACAGTCCTTCTGCACCTAAGTCTGAAAACTCTGCTCTCTGCCACAATCCTTCTGCACCCCAGTTTCCAACCTTTGCTCTCTGTAATAGTCCTTCTGAACTTCAGTTGCCAAAATGCTCTCTGTAAAATCTTTGTGCAACCCAGTCTCTAAATTGTGCTATCTGTAACATTCTTTCTGCACCCCAGTCTCCAAACTCTGCTCTCTGTAACAGGCCTTCTGAACCCCAGTCTCCAATCTCTGCACTCTGTAACAGGCCTTCTGCACCCCAGTCTCTGACCTCTTCTCTCTGCAATGATCCTTCTTCACCTCAGTCTCCAAACACTGCTCTCTGCAACAGTCCTTTTGGACCCCAGTCTCCAAACTCTTCTCTCTGTAACAATCCTTCTGCACCCTGGTTTCCAAAATTTGCTCTCTATAAAAGTAGTTCTCTACTACCGTCTCCAAACTCTGCTACCTGTAACGGTTTTTCTGAACCCCAGTCTCCAACCTCTGCTTTGTGTATCAGTTCTTCTGCACCCAAGTCTCCAACCTCTGCTCTCTGTATCAGTCCTTTTGCACCTCACTTTCCAACCTCTGTTTTCTGCAGCAGCCTTTTTACACCCCAGGAACCAAACTCTGCTCTGTGTAACTATCCTTCTGCACCATAGTTTCCAACCTCTGCTGTGTGCAACGATCATTCTGCACCCCAGTATCCAAACTCTGCTCTCTGAATCAGTCCGTATGCACCCAAGTCTCCAAACACTGCTCTCTGCAACATTTCTTCTGCACCCCAGTCTCCAACCTGTACTCTCTGTAACTGTCCTTCTGCAACTAAGTCTCCAACTTCTGCTCTCTGTAACAGTCCTTCTGCACCCCTGTCTCCAACCTCTGCTCTCTGCAACGATCCTTCTTCTACCCAGTCTCGAAACTCTGCTCTCTGTAAAAGTCTTTTTGTATCGCAGTCTCCAAACTCTTCTCTTAGTAACGGTCAATCTGAACCCGAATTGCCAACCTCTGCTTTCTATAAAAGTCCTTTTGCACCTCATATTCCAAACTCTCCTCTCTGTAACAGTCCTTCTAAGCCTCAATATGAAATCTCTGCTCTCTACATCTATCCTTCTACACCCCAGTCTCCAAACTGTGCTATCTCTAACAATCCTTCTGCACCCAAGCCTCCAACATCTGCTCTCTGTAACAGGTCTTCTGCAACCCAGTCTCCAAACTCTGCTCTCTGTAACAGTCCTTCTGCACCTCAGTCTCCAACCTCATCACTCTGCAATGGACCTTCTGCTCCCCAGTCTCAAACCTTTGCTTCCTGCAAGGATCATTCTGCATCCCAGTCTTCAACGTCTGCTCTCTGATACAGTCCTTCTACAACCAAGTCTCAAACCTCTGCTCTCTTCTAAAGTCCTTCTGCATCCCAGTCTCCAACCTCTGCTCTCTGCAACATTTCTTCTGCAAACCAGTCTCCAACCTGTGCTTTCTGTAACTATCCTATTGCACCATGGTCTCAAAACTCTGCTCTCTGTAGCGATCCTTCTGCACATCAGTCAACAACTTCTGCTTTCTCTAATGATCTTTCTGCACCCCAGTCTCCAAACTCTGCTCTCAGCAACAGTCCTTCTGCACCCCATACTCAAAGCTCTGCTCTCTGTAACAGTCCTTCTGCACATCAGTGTCCAAAATCTGCTCTCAGTAACAATCTTTCTGCACCTCAGTCGTCAACCTCTGCTCTCTGCAATGATCCGTCGGCACCACAGTCTCCAACCTCTGCTCTCTTTAACAGTTCTTCTGAACCCCAATCTCCAAACTCTGCTCTCTGTTACACACCTTCTGCACCCCAGTCTCCATCCTCTGCCTTCTGTAAGAATCCTTTGATATCCCAGTCTCCAACCTGTCTTCTCTGTAAAAGCCCTTCTGAAACTCAGTATCCAAACTCTGAAATCTGTAAAGTTCCTTCTGCACCCCAGTCTCCAAACTCTACTCTCTGAAACGATCCTTCTGCACCCCAGTCTCCAACTTCTGCTCTCTGTAACAGTCCTTCTGCACCCCAGTCTCCAACATCTGCTCTCTGCAACGATCCTTCTTCTCCCCAAGCTCCAAGCTCTGCTCTGTGCATCGGTCCTTCTGCACCCCAGTTTTCAACCTCTGCTCTCTGTAACAGTCTTTCTGCACCTATTTCTTTAAACTCTGCTCTCTGCAAGAGTCTTTCTGCACCCCAGTCTCCAACCTCTGCTCTCCGTAACAGTTCTTCTGCACCCCAATATCAAAATTCTCCTCTCTGTAACACTCATTCTGCACCCAAGTCTCCACACTCTGATCTCTGTTACAATCCTTCTGGACCTCAATCTCAAACCTGTACTCTCTGTATCAGTTCTCCTGCACCTCCGTCTACAAATTTGTTCTCTGCAATAGTCTTTCTGCACCCCAGTTCTAACCACTGCTCTCTGCAACATTTCTTCTGCTCCCAAGTCTCCGAACTGTGCTTTGTGTAACATTGTTTTTGACCCCAGTCTCCAACCTCTGCTCTCTGTAAAGATCCTTCTGCACCTCAGTCTCCAAACTCTGATATCTGCAACGATACTTCTGCACCTCAGGTTCCAACGTCTGTTTTCTGCAACAATCCTTCTATACCCCAGTTCCCAATCTCTGCTCTCTGTATAAGTACTTCTGCATCTCAGTCGCCAACCTCTCCTCTCTGTACCAATCCTTCTGCACCTCAGTCTCCAAACTCTGCTCTCGGTAACAGGCCTTCTACACCCCAGTCTCCAACCTCTGCTCTCTGTAACAGTTCTACTGCACCACAGTCTCGAACCTCTACTCTCTGTAACAGTCCTTCTGCACCCGAGTCTCCAACCTCTGCTCTCTGTAACAATCCTTCTTCACCCCAGTCTCCAACTTCTGCTCTCTATACAGTTTTTCTGCACCCCAATCTCCAAACTCTGCTGTCTGTATCACTCCTTCTGCACCAAAGTTTCCATCCTCCGCTCTCTGTAAGAATCTTTCTGCACCCCAATCTCCAACCTCTGTTCTTTGTAAAAGTCCTTCTGCACCTCAGTCTCCAACCTCTGCTCTCACTAACGGTATTTCTGCACCCCAGTCTCTAACCTCTGCTCTCTGTAACGATCTATCTGAAACTCAGTCTCCAACCACTGCTCTCCTCTACAGTCCTTCTTCACCCTAGTCTCAAAACTCTGCTCTATGTAACAGTCCTTCTGCACCCTAGTCTCCAACATCTGCTCTCTGAAAGAATCCTTCTTTTACCCAGTCTCCAACCTCTGCTCTCTGTAACAGTCCTTCTGTATCGCAGTCTCCAACCTCTTCTATTGGTAAAGGTCCTTCTGCTTCCCAATTGCCAGCCTCCACTTTCTGTAACAGTCTTTCTGCACCCCAGTCTCCAGACTCTACTCTCTGAAAGATCATTTTTCATCCCAGTCTCCAAACTCTGCTCTTTGTAGCAGTTCTTCTACACCCCAGTATCCAAACTAAGCTCTCTTTAAAAGTCCTTCTTCCCCTCAGTCTCCAAACTTTGCTCACTATAATGGTACTTCTGTACCCCAGTCTCCAACCTCTGCTCTCTATAACAATCCTTCTGCACCTCAGTCTCCAAGGTCTGCTCTCTGTAACAGTCTTTCTTTACCCCAGTCTCCAACAACTGTTCTCTGCAACGGTCCTTCTGCACCCCAGTCTCCAAACTCTGCTCTCTGCAACAGTCCTTCTGCACCCCAGTCTCCAGACTCTGCTATCTGTAAAATCCATTTGCATCCCAGTCTCCTTAATCTGCTCTCTGTAACAGTCCTTCTGCACCACAGTATCCAACCTCTGCTCTCTGGAAAAGTCCTTCTGCACATCAGTCTCCAACCTTTGCTCTTTGTAATGGTTCTTTTGCACCACAGTATTCAAACGCTGCTCTCTGTAACAATCCTTCTGCACCTCAGTCTTCAACGTCTGCTCTCTGTAACAGTCCTTCTGCACCCTAGTCTCCAACATCTGCTCTGTGCAACGGTTCTTCTGCACACCAGTCTCCAAACTCTGCTCTCTGTAACAGTCTTTCTGCACCTCAAACTCCAACCTCTGCTCTTTTTAACAGTCCTTCTAAGCCTCAGTCTGAAACCTCTGATCTTTACAACGATTTTTCTTCACCCCAGTCTTCAACCACTGCTCTCTGTAACAGTCCTTCTGCACCTCAGTCTCCAACCTCTGCTCTCTGCAACAATCCTTCTGCACCCCAGTCTCCAAGCTCTTCTCTCTTCAACAGTCCTTCTACACTCCAGTCTCCAACCCTGCTCTCTGCAAGGATCCTTTTGCATCCCAGTCTCCAACTTCTGGTCTCTGCAACAGTCCTTCTGCACTCCAGTTTCCAACCTCTGCTATCCCCTAAAGTCCTTCTTCACACCAGTCTCAAAACTATGCTCTCTGCAACATTTCTTCTGCACCCCAGTCTCCAACCTGTGCTCTCTGTAACTTTCCTGCTGCACCCCAGTCTCCAAACTCTGCTCTCTGTAGCCATCCTTCTGCACCCCAGTCTCTAACCTCTGTAATCAGCAAAAGTCTTTCTACACCCCAGGCTCCAAACTCTACTCTCTGTAACAGACCTTCTGTACCACAGGCTCCAACATCTGCTGTCTGTAACGGTTCTTCTGCACCCGAGACTCCTAACTCTACTTTCGATATAAGTTATTCTGCACCCCAGTCTCCAAACTCTGCTCTTCGTAAAAGTCCTTCCGCACCTCAGTCTCTAACCTCTGCTCTCTGGAACAGTCCTTCTGCACCCTAGTCTCCAAGCTATTCTCTCTGCAAAAGTCCTTCTACACCCCAATCTCCAAACTCTGCTCTCTGAAATGATCCTACTGCACCCCAGTCTTCAACCTCTGCTCTCTGCTACAGTCCTTCTTCACCCCAGTCTCAAACCTCTGCTCTCTGCAACATTTCTTCTGCACCCCAGTCTCCAACCAGTGCTCTCTGCAACTGTCCTGCTGCATCCCAGTCTCTAACCTCTGCTCTCTGTAGCGATCCTTATGCATCGAAGTCTCCAAACTCTGCTCTCTGCAACAGACCTTCTGCACCCTAGTCCCCAAGCTCTGCTCTCTGTAACAAACCTTCGGCACATCAGTGTCCAAACTCTCCTCTCTGTAAAAATTCTTCTTCACCTCAGTCTCCAAACTCTGTTCTCTGTAACACACTTTCTGCACCCCAGTCTTCAACCTCTGCTCTCTGTAACGATCTTTCTGCACCTCAGTCTCCAAACTCTGCTCTCTGTAACAGACCTTCTGCACCCCATTCTCCAACATCTGCTCTCTGTAACACTCTTTCTGCACCACAGTCTCAATACTCTGCTCTCTGTAAGAATCCTTCTGCACCCCAGTCTCCAACCGCTCCTCTCTGTAACAGTCCTACTGCAATTCAGTCTCCAACCTCTGCTCTCTGTAATGAACCTTCATCACCTCAGTCTCCAACCACTGCTCTCTGTAACAGGCCTTCTGAACCCCATTCTCTAACCTATGCTTTCTGGATCAGTCCTTTTACAAACCAGTATCCTAACTCTGCTCCCTGTAACAATTCTTCTGCACCTGAGTCTCCAACCTCTGCTCTCTGAAACGGTCTGTCTGAACCCCAGTCTTCAAACTCTGTTCTCTGCATCAGTCCTTCTGCACCCCAGTATCCAACCTCTGCTCTCTGTAACAGTCCTGCACCCCAGTCTCAAAACTCTGCTCTCTGTAACGGTCCTTCTACACCCCAGTCTCCAACCTCTGCTCTCTGCAACAGTCCTTCTGCACCCCAGTATCTAACCTCTGCTCCCTGTAACAATCTTTCTGTACCTCAGTCTCCAACCTCTACTCTCTATAACAGTCCTTCTGCATCTCAGTCTCCAACCTCTGCTCTCTGCAATAGTCCTTAAGCACCGCTGTCTCAAATTCTGGTCTCTGCAACAGTCGTTCTACACCCCAGTCTCAAACCTCTGCTATCTTCAACAGTCCTTCTGCACCTTAGTCTCCAACCTCTGCTCTCTGCAACGAACCTTCTGCATCCCAGTCACCAACACCTGCTCTCTTCAACAGTCCTTCTGCACCTAAGTCTGAAAACTCTGCTCTCTGCAACGATCCTGCTTCACCTCAGTTTCAAAACTCTGATCTCTACAATGGTCCTTCTGAACCCCAGTATTCAAACTCTGCTTTCTGTAACAATCCTTCTGCTCCTCAGGCTCCAACATATGCTCTCTGAAAAAGTCCTTCTGCACCCCAGTCTCTAACATCTGCTCTCTGCAACAGTCCTTCTGCACGTCAGTCTCTAACCTCTACTCTCTGTAACAGTCCTTCTGCACCTCAGTCTCCAACATTTACTCTTTGTAAGATTCTTCTGCAACCCAGTATCCAAACTCTGCCCTCTGTACCGATCCTTCTGAACCCCTTCTCAAAACTCTGTTCTCTGTAACAGTCCTTCTGAACACCAGTCTCAATACTCTTCTTTCCACAAAGATCCTTCTGGTCCCCAGTTTCCTTTTTCTGCTCTCTGCAAAAGTCCTTCTCCACCCCAGTCTCGAACCTCTGCTCTCTGTAACAGTCCTCCTGTAGTGCACTCTCAAAAATTCTGCTCTATGTAACGCTCCTTCTGCACCCAAGTATCCAATCTCTGCTCTCTGTAACACTCCTTCTGCAACTCACTCTCCAAACTCTGCTCTCTGCAATGGTCCTTCTGCAGCCCAATTTTGAAACTCTGCTTTCTGTAACAGTCCTTTTGCACCTGAGTCTCCAAACTCTCCTATCTGTAACAGTCCTTCTACACCTCAATCCCCAACCTCTGCTCTCTGTAACAGTCCACCTGCACCTCAGACTCCAAACTCTGCTCTCTGTAAGATCCTTCAGCAACCCCGTCTCCAAATACTGCTCTGTATAACAGTCCTTCTGCACCCCAGTCTTTAAACTCTCTTCTCTGTAACTGGCCTTCTGCACGCCAGTCTCCAAACTCTGCTCTCTTCAATGATCCTACTTCACCCAAGTCTCCGAAATCTGATCTCTACAATAGTCCTTCTGCACCTCAGTCTCCAAATTCTGCTCTCTGTAAGATCCGTCTGCACCCCTTTCTTTTAGCTCTGCTCTTTGTAACAGGACTTCTTCACCTCAGTCTCCAATCTCTGATCTTTGCAACAGTTCTTCTGCACCACAGTCTCCAAACTCTGCTCTCTGTAAGATCCATCTGCACCTCAGTCTCAAACCTGTTATCCAGTCTCCAAATTCTTCTCTCTGTTACATTCCTTCTTCACCCCAGTATTTAAACTCTGCTTTCTGCAAGTATTCTGCGGCACCCTAGTCTCCAAACTCTGTCCTCTTCAACAGTCTTTCTGCTCCCCAGTCTCCAACAACTGCTCTCTGTAAAAGTCCTTCTTAACCCCAGACTCGAAACTCTGCTCTCTGTATCTATCCTTCTGCACCTCAGACTCCAACCTGTTCTCTCGGTAACATTCCTTCTGCACCCCAGTCTCCAAACTCTGCTCTCTGTAACAGTTTTTCTATACCGCAGTCACCAAACTCTGGTCTCTGTAACCGTCCTTCTGCACCCCAATTTCCAACCTCTGTTTCTGTAACAGTCCTTCTGAACCTCAGTCTCCTAACTCTGCTCTCTGTAACAGTCTTTCTGCAGCTCAGTCTGACACCTCTGCTCTCTGCACAATCCTTCTGCACCCCAGTCTCCAAACACTGCTCTCTGTAAAAGTCCACCTGCACTTCAGTCTCCAACCTCGCCTCTCTGTAACAGGCCATCTGCTAGCCAGTCACCAAACTCTTCTCTCTGTAGCAGGCCTTCTGCACCCCAGTCTCCAAAATCTGCTCCCTGCAATGATCCAACTGCACGCTACTCTCCAACTACTGATCTCTGCAACAGTCCTTCTGCACCTCAGTCTCAAACGTCTTGCTCTGCAACAGTCCTTCTGCCCCTCAGTCTCCAACCTCTGCTCTATGTAACAAGAATTTTGCACGTCAGTCTTCAGCCTCTGCTCTCCGCAACAGTCCTTCTGCACTCCAGTCTCCAAACTCTGCTCTCTGCAACAGTCCTTCTGCACCCAAGTCTCCAACTTCTGTTCTCTGCAAAAGTCATTCTCCACCCCAGTCTCCAACCTCTGCTTTTTTCAACAGTCCTTCTGCAAGAAAGTCCTTCAGCTCCCCAGTCTCCAAACTATGCTCTCTGCAACAGTCCTTCTGCACCCAGTCTCCAAACTCTGCTCTCTATAACAATCCTTCTGCACCTCAGTCTCTAAACTTTATTTTCTGCAACTGTTCTTCTGCACTTCAGTCTCCAACCTCCACTCTCTTTAACAGTCTTTCTGCACTGCACTCTCCAACCTCTGCTCTCTGCAACAGTCCTTCTGCACCCCAGTCTCCAAGCTCTGCTCACTGTAACAATCCTTATGTACCGCAGTCTCCAACCTCTGCTCTCGGTAACGATCCTTCTGCACCGCAGTCTCCAATCTCTGCTTTCTGTATCTGTCCTTCTGAACCCCAGTCTCAAACCTCTGCTCTCTGTATCTATCGTTATGCACCTCAGTCTCCAACCTCTGCTATCTGTTACAGTTTTTCTATACCGAAGTCTCCAAACTCTGGTCTTTCTTACGGTCCTTTTGCACCCCAATTTCCAACAACTGCTCTCTGTAGCAGACCTTCTGCACCTCAGTATCCGAACTCTGCTCTCTGTAACTGTCCTTCTACACCTCAGTCTCCAAACTTTCCTCTCTGTAACAGTCCATCTGCACCTCAAACTGACACCTCTGCTCTCTGAATGATCCTCTGCACCCCAGTCTCCAACCACTGCTCTCTGTAACAGTCCACCTGCACCTCAGTCTCCAACCTCTGCTCTCTGTAAGATCATTCAGGAACTCAGTCTCCAAACTCTGCTCTCTATAAGAGTACTTCTGCACCCCAGTCTCCAACCTCTCCTCTCTGTAACAGGCCTTCTGCACGAGAGTCTCAAAAGTCTGCTCTCTGTAGCAGGCCTTAGGCACCCCAGTCTCCAACCTCTGCTCTCTGCAACGATCCTTCTGCAACCCAGTCTCCAACTTATGCTCTCTGCAATGATCCTACTGCACTCCAGTCCAACCTCTGATTACTGCAACAGTTCTTCTGCAACTAAGTCTCAAAATTCTGCTCTCTGTAAGATCCTTCTGCACCCCTGTCTCCATGCTCGGCTTATTTCAACGATCCTTCTGCACCCCAGTGTCCAACTTCTGCTCTATGTAACAGGATTTTGCACCTCAGTCACTAACCTCTGCTCTCTGCAACATTCCTTCTGCAGCCCAGTCTCCATCCTCTGCTCTCTGCAACAGTCCTTCTTCACCCCAGTCTTCAAACTCTGCTCTCTACAACAATCTTTCTGCACCTCAGTCACCAAAATCTGTTCTCTGCAACGGTCCTTCTGCACCTCAGTCTCTAACCTCTACTCTCTGTAACAGTCCTTCTGCACTTCACTCTCCAACATCTGCTCTCTTTTGGATCCTTCTAAAACTCAGTCTCAAACCTCTGCTCTCTGTATCTATCCTTCTGCACCTCAGTCTTTAACCTCTGCTCTCTGTAACAGTCCATTTGCACCTCAGCCTGACACCTCTGCTCTCTGCACGATCCTTCTGTACCCCAGTCTCCAAACACTGCTCTCTGTAACAGTCCACCTGCACCTCAGTCTCCAACCTATCCTCTTCGTAACAGGCCTTCTGCAAGCCAGTCTCCAAACACTTCTCTCTGTAGCAGGCGTTTGGCACCCCAGTCTCCAAAATCTGCTCTCTGCAATGATCCAACTGTACCCCACTCTCCAACTTCTGATCTCTGCAACAGTACTTCTGCTCCTCAGTCTCCAAATTCTGCTCTCTGTAAGATGCTTCTGCACCCCTGTTTCCAACCTCTGCTCTCTGTAACAGTCCTTCTGCACCTCACTCTCTTACCGCTGCTCTCTCTAACAGTCCATTTGCACCTCAGTCTCCCAACTCTGCTCTTTGTAAGATCCTTTTGCAACCAAGTATTTAAACTCTGCACTCTGTAAGAGTACTTCTGCACAACAGTCTTAAACCTCTTCTCTCTGCAACGATTCTTCTCCAACCCAGTCTCCAACATCTGCTCTCTGCAACAGTCTTGCAGCACAACAGTCTCCAAACTCTTCTCGCTGTAACAGTCTTTCTTCACCCCAGTATCCAAATTGTACTCTCTGCAATGATCATTCTGGACCCTAGTCTCCAATGTCTGCTCTCTGCAACAGTTCTTCTGCACCACCGTCTCCAACCTCTGCTCTCTGTAAGATCTATCTGCACTCTAGTATCCAAACTATGCTCTCTGTAACATTTTTTCTCCACCACAGTCTCCAACCGCTGTCCTCTGCAACAGTCCTTCTGCTCCCAAGTCTCGAACATCTGCTCTCTGTAACAGTCCTTCTGTACCTCAGTCTCCAACCTCTGCTCTTCATAACGGTCCTTCTACAAGCCAGTCTCCAAACTCTGGTTTCTGTATCATTCTGTCTGAACCCCAGTCTCCAACGTCTATTTTCTGTATCTATCCTCCTGCACCTCAGTCTCCAACCTGTGCTCTATGTAAGAGTCATTCTGCACCCCAATCTCCAACCTCTGTTCTGGATAACTGTCCTATACTACAGTCTCCAACATCTGCTCTCTGTAAAAGTCCTTCTGCACCCCAGTTTCAAAACTCTGCTTCCTGTAACAGTCGTTCTGCACCTGAGTTTCCAAATTCTGCTCTCTGTAACAGTCATTCTACACCCCAGTCTCCAAACTCTGCTTTCTGTATCAGTCTTTCTGAACCCCAGTCTCCAACCTCTGTTCTCTGTATCTATCCTTTTCACCTCACTCTCCAACCTCTTCTCTATGCAACAGAACTTCTATACTGCAGTCTTCAAACTCTGCTCTCTGTAAAGGTCTTTCTGCAGCACATACTTCAAACTCTGCTTTCTGTGTCAATTCTTCTGCACCCTAGTCTCCAAATTCTGCTCTTTCTAAGAGTCTTTCTGCACCTCAGTATCCATCCTCTGCTCTCTATAACAGTTATTCTGCACTCCAGTCTCCAAACTCAGCTCTCTGCAACAGTCCTTCCGCACCCAAGTCTCCAACGTCTTCTCTCTGAAACAGTCCTTCTGCACCCCAGTCTGCAAACACTGCTCTCTGTAACAATCCTTCCGCCCCTCAGTCTCCAACCTCTGCTCTATGTAACAAGAATTTTGCACGTCAGTCTCCAACCTCTGCTCTCCGCAACAGTCCTTCTGCACTCCAATCTCCAAACTCTGCTCTCTGCAACAGTCCTTCTGCACGCCAGTCTCCAACCTCTGCTCTCTGCAAAAGTCCTTTTCCACCCCAGTCTCCATCCTCTGCTCTCTTCAACAGTCCTTCGGCACCAAAGTATCCAAACCATGCTCTCTGTACGATTCTTCTGCACTCCAGTATCCAAACTCTGCTCTGTGTAACTTTCCTTCTCCACCCCATGCTTTAACTTCTGCTTTCTGCAAATGTCCTGGAACACCCCAGTTTCTAACATCTGTCCTCTGCAACAGTCCTTCAGCTCCCCAGTCTCCAACCTCTGCTCTCTGCAACAGTTCTTCTGCACTCAGTCTCCAAACTCTGCTCTCTATAACAATCCTTCTGCACCTCAGTCTCCAAACTCTGTTCTCTACAACTGTCCTTCTGCATCTCAGTTTCTAACCTCCACTCTCTGTAACAGTCCTTCTGCACTTCACTCTCAAACCTCTGCTCTCTGCAACAGTCCTTCTGCACCCCAATCTCCAACCTCTGCTCTCTGTAACAATCCTTATGTACCGCAGTCTCCAACATCTGCTCTTGTTAACGGTCCCTCTGCACCCCAGTCTCCAAACTCTGCTTTCTGTATCTGTCCTTCTGAACCCCAGTCTCAAACCTCTGCTCTCTGTTTCTCTCGTTATGCACCTCAGTCTCCAACCTCTGCTATCTGTTACAGTTTTTCTATACCGCAGTCTCCAAACTCTCGTCTTTCTTACGGTCTTTTTGCACTCCAATTTCCAACCACTTCTTTCTGTAACAGTCCTTCTGCACCTCAGTCTCCGAACTCTAATCTCTGTAACAGTCTTTCTACACCTCAGTCTCCAAACTCTGCTCTCTGTAACAGTCATTCTGCACCTTAGTCTGACACCTCTGCTCTTTGAACGATCCTTCTGCACCCCAGTCTCCAACCACTGCTCTCTGTAACAGTCCACCTGCACCTCAGTCTCCAACCTCTGCTCTCTGTAAGATCTTTCAGGAACTCAGTCTCCAAACTGTGCTCTCTATAACAGTCCTTCTGCACCCCAGTCTCAAACTTATGCTCTCTGCAATGATCCTACTGCACCCCAGTCTCCAAACTCTGATTACTGCAACAGTCATTCTGCAACTAAGACTCAAAATTCTGCTCTCTGTAAGATCCTTCTGCACCCCTGTCTCCAAGCTCGGCTTATTTCAACGATCCTTCTTCACCCCAGTGTCCAACTTCTGCTCTATGTAACAGGATTTTGCACCTCAGTTTTCAGCCTCTGCTCTCTCCAACAGTCCTTCTCCACCCCAATCTTCAAGTTTTGCTCTCTCTAAGAGTCCTTCTGCACCTCAGTCACTAACCTCTGCTCTCTGCAACATTCCTTCTGCAGGCCAGTCTCCATCCTCTGCTCTCTGCCACAGTCCTTCTTCACCCCAGTCTCCAAAGTCTGCTCTCTGCAACAGTCCTTCTGCACCCCAGTCTCCAAAATCTGCTCTCTACAACAATCCTTCTGCACCTCAGTCTCCAAAATCTGTTCTCTGCTACGGTCCTTCTGTACCTCAGTCTCTAACCTCTACTCTCTGTAACAGTCCTTCTGCACTTAACTCTCCAACATCTGCTCTCTGTAGGATCCTTCTAAAACTCAGTGTCAAACCTCTGCTCTCTGTATCTATCCTTCTTCACCTCAGTCTTTAACCTCTGCTCTCTGTAACACTCCATCTGCACCTCAGTCTTACACCTCTGCTCTCTGAACGATCCTTCTTCACCAAGGCTCCAAGTACTGCTCTCTGTAACAGTCCACCTGTTCCTCAGTCCCCAACCTCTGCTCTCCGTAAGATCCTTCAGGAACTCAGTCTCGAAACTCTGCTCTCTATAACAGTCCTTCTGCACCCCAGTCTCCAACCTCTTCTCTCTCTAACACGCATTCTGCACGCCAGTCTCAAAACTCTCCTCTATGTACCAGGCCTTCTGCACCCCAGTCTTCAATCTCTGCTCTCTGCAATGATCCTTCTGCACGCCAGTCTCCAACCTCTGCTCTCTGCAATGATCCTACTGCACCCCAGTCTCCAACCTCTGATTTTCTCAACATTCCTTTTACAACTCTGTCTCCAACTTCTGCTCTCTGTAAGGTCCTTCTGCACCCCTGTCTTCAAGCTCTGCTTATTGCAACGATCATTCTGCACACCAGTGTCCAACCTCTGCTCTATGTAAAAAAATTTTGCACCTCTGTCTCCAAGCTCTGCTCTCTGCAACAGTCCTTCTGCACCCCAGTCTCCAACTTTTGCTCTTTCTAAGAGTCCATCTGCAACTCAGTCTCAAACATCTGCTCTCTGCAACATTATTTCTGCAGCCCAGTCTTCATCCTCTGCTCTCTGCAACAGTCCTTCTTCACCCCAGTCTCCAACCTCTGCTCTCTGCAAAAATCCTTCTTCACCCCAGTCTCCAAACTATGCTCTCTGTAACAATCCTTCTGCACCTCAGTCTCCAAACTCTGTTCTCTGCAACGGTCCTTCTGCACCTCAGTCTCCAACCTCTACTCTCTGTAACAGTCCTTCTGCACCTCAGTCTGACACCTCTGCTCTCTGCACGATTCTTCTGCACCCCAGTCTCCAAACACTGTTCTTTATATCAGTCCTTTTGAACACCAGTCTCAAAACTCTGCTCTCTGTAACAGTTTTTCTATACCACAGTCTCCAAACTCTGGTCTTTGTAATGGTCCCTCTGCACCCCAACTTCCAACCTCTGCTTTCTGTAACACTCCTTTTGCACATCAGTCTCCAAACTCTGCTCTATCTAACAGTACTTCTACACCTCAGTCTCCAACCTCTGCTCTCTGTAACAGTCCTTCTGCACCTCAGTCTGACACCTCTCCTCTCTGCATGGTCCTTCTGAACCTCAGTCTCCAAACACTGCTCTCTGTAACAGTCCACCTGCACCTCAGTCTCCAACCTCTTCTCTCCATAAGATCTTTCAACAACCGAGTCTCCAAACTCTGCTCTCTATAACAGTCCTTCTGCACACCAGTCTCCAACCACTCCTCTCTGAAACAGGCCTTCTGGACGCGAGTCTCCCAACTCTGCTCTCTGTAGCAAGCCTTCTGCACCCCAGTCTCCATAATGTGCTCTCTGCAACGATCCATCTGCACCCCAGTCTTTAACCTCTGATCTCTCCAACAGTCCATCTGCACCTTAGTCTCCAAATTCTGCTCTCTGTATGATGCTTCTACACACCTGTATCCAACTTCTGCTCTGTGTAACAGTTTTTCTGCACCTGAGTCTCCAACCTCTGCTCTCTGTAACAGGACTTTTCCACACTAGTCTAAAACTTCTACTCTCTACAACAGTTCTTTTGCACACTAGTTACCAATATCTGTCTCTGCAACAGTCCTTCTGCACCTCAGTCTTAAAACTCTGCTCTCTGCAACGACCCTTCTTCACCCCAGTCTTAAACATCTGCTCTCTTCAACGATCCTTCTGCACCCCAGTCTCCAACCTCTGCTCTCTGCAATGATCCTACTGCACCCCAGTCTTTAACGTCTGATCTTAGCAAAAGTCCTTTTGCAACTCTGTCTTCAACTTCTGTTCTCTGTAAGATCCTTCTGTACCCCAGTGTCCAACCTCTGCTCTATGTAACAAAATTTTGCACCTCAGTCTCCGAGCTCTGCTCTCTGCAACAGTCCTTCTGCACCCCAGTCTCCAACTTCTGCTCTCTCTAAGAGTCCTCTGCAACTCAGTCTTCAACATCTACACTCTGCAACATTCTTTCTGCAGCCCAGTCTTCATCCTCTGCTCTCTGCAACAGTCCTTCTTCACCCCAGTCTCCTATCTCTGATCTCTACAACAGTCCTTCTTCACCCCAGTCTCCAAACTCTGCTCTCTGTAACAATCCTTCTGCACCTCAGTCTCCAAACTCTGTTTTCTGCAACGGTTCTTCTGCATCTCAGTCTCCAACCTTTACTCTCTGTAACAGTCGTTCTGCACTTCACTCTCCAAACTCTGCTCTCTGTAGGATCCTTCTAAAACCCAGTCTCAAACCTCTGCTCTCTGTATCTATTATTCTGCCCCTCAGTCTCCAACCTATGCTCTCTGTTACAGTTTTTCTATACCGCAGTCTCCAAACTCTTGTCTCTGTTACAGTCTTTCTGCACCCCAATTTCCAACCACTTCTTTCTGTAACAGTCCTTCTGCACATCAGTCTCCAAACTCTGCTCTCTGTAACAGTCCTTCTACACCTCAGTCTCCAACCTCTGCTCTCTGAAACAGTCCTTTTGCACCTCAGTCTAACACCTCTGCTCTCTGCACGATTCTTCTGCACCCGAGTCTCCAAACACTGTTCTCTAAAACAGTCCTTCTGAACACCAGTCTCAAAACTCTGCTCTCTGTATCTATCTTTCTGCACCTCAGTCTGAAACCTGTGCCCTCTGTAACATTCTTTCTACACCCAAGTCTCCAACCTTTGCTCTCTGTAACAGTTTTTCTATACCGCAGTCTCCAAACTCTGGTCTTTGTAACGGTCCTTTTGCACCCCAACTTCCAAACTCTGCTTTCTGTAACAGTCCTTTTGCACATCAGTCTCCAAACTCTGCTCTATCTAACAGTACTTCTACACCTCAGTCTCCAACCTCTGCTCTCTGTAACAGTCCTTCTGCACCTCAGTCTGACACCTCTCCTCTCTGCATGGTCCTTCTGAACCTCAGTCTCCAAATACTGCTCTCTGTAACAGTCCACCTGCAACTCAGTCTCCAACCTTTGCTTTCTGTAACAGTCCTTCTGCAACCCAGTCTGACACCTCTCCTCTCTGCATGGTCCTTCTGCACCTCAGTCTCCAAACACTGCTCTTTGTAACAGTCCAACTGCACCTCAGTCTCCAAACTCTTCTCTCCGTAAGATCCTTCAGCAACCCAGTCTCCAAACTCTTCTCACTATAACAGTCTTTCTGCACCCCAGTCTCCAACCTCTCCTGTCTGTAACAGGCCTTTTGGACGCCAGTCTCCCTACTCTGCTCTCTGAAGCAGGCCTTCTGCACCCCAGTCTCCATAATGTGCTCTCTGCAACGATCCTTCTGCACCCCAGTCTCCAACTTCTTATCTCTGCAACAGTCCATCTGCACCTCAGTCTCCTAATTCTGCTCTGTGTAAGATGCTTCTGTACAACTGTATCCAACCTCTGCTCTCTGTAACAGTCCTTCTGCACCCGAGTCTCCAACCTCTGCTCTCTGTAACAGGACTTTTCCACCCTAGTCTAAAATCTCTGTTCTCTACAACAGTCCTTCTGCACACTAGTTACTAACATCTGCTCTCTGCAACAGTCCTTCTGCACCTCAGTCTTAAAACTCTGCTCTCTGCAACGACCCTTCTGCACCCCAGTCTCCTACCTCAGCTCTCTGTAACAGTCCTTCTGCACCTCAGTCTCAAAACTCTGCTCTTCTTACCTGTATTTCTGCACAACAGTCTCCTATTTCTGCTTTGTGTAACAGGAATTCTGCAAACCAGTCTCCAAACTCTGCTCTTTGTAACATGCTTTCTGCACCCCAGTCTCCCACGTTTTCTCTCTGCAACGATTCTTCTATACCCGTCTCTAAAATCTGCTGTCTGCAACAGTCGTTTTGAACCCCAGTCTCCAACCTATGCTCTCTGTAACAGTCCTTCTACACCCAAATCTCCAAACTCTGCTCTCTGTCACAGACCTTCTGTACCGCAGTTTCCTAACTCTGCTCTCTGTAACGGTCCTTCTGCAACCCAGTCTCCAACCTCTGCTTTTTGAATCAGTCCTTCTGAACCCCCGTCTCCAACCTCTGCTGTTTGTATCTATCCTTCTGCACCTCAGTCTTCAACCTGTGTGTTCTGTAACAGTCCTTCTGCACCCCAGTCTCCAACCTCTGCTCTCTGTAACAGTCCTTCTATACCACAGTCTCCAACCTCTGCTTTCTGTAACAGCTCTTCTGCACGTCAGTCTCTAAACTCTGCTCTCTGTAACAGTCCTTCCACACCTCAGTCTGAAACCTCTGCTCTCCATGATTCTTCTGCACCCCAGTCTCCAACCACTGCTCTCTGTAACAGTCCACCTGCACCTCAGTCTCCAACATCTGCTCTTTCTAAGTTCCTTCAGAAAAACAGTCTCTAAACTCTGCTCTCTGTAACAGTTTTTCTGCACCCCAGACTCCAACCTCTCCTCTCTGTAACAGGGCTTCTGCATACCACTCTCGAAACTCTGCTCTCTATAGCAGGCCTTCTGCCCGCCAGTCTCCATACTCTGATCTTTGTAGCAGGCCTTCTTCACCAAAGTCTCATAACTCTGCTCTCTGAAATAATCCTTCTGCATCACAATCTCCAACCTCTGCTCTCTGCAATGATCCTTCTGCACCCCTGTCTCCAAGCTCTGCTATTTGCAATGATCCTTCTGCACCCCAGTCTACAACCTCTGTTCTATGTAACAGGACTTCTGCACCTCAGTCTCCAACATCTCCTCTCTGCAACAGTCCTTCTGCACCCCAGTCTCTAAATTCTGCTCTCTGCAACAGTCCTTCTGTACTGCATTCTCCGAACTCTACTCTCTGTAACATTCTTTCTTTACCCAATACTAGAGTCTCGGCTTTCTGTATCAGTCCTTCTGCAGCCCAGTCTCTAACTTCTGCTCTAAGTGTCCTTCTGCACCATAGTCTCCAACCTCTGCTCTCTGCAACAGTCCTTCTGCACCCCAGTCACCAACCTCTGCTCTCTTCAACAGTCCTTTTGCACTTTAGTTTCTAACCTCTGCTCTCTGCAACAGTCTTTCTGCACCCCAGTCTCAAAACTCTGCTCTCTGTAACAATCCTTCTGCACCTCAGTCTGCAGACTCTGTTCTCTGCAACGGTCCTTCTGCACCCCAGTCTCCAACATCTGCTCTCTGCAACAGTCCTTCACACCCCAGTCTCCAATATCTGGTCTCTGCAACAGTCCTTCTGCACCACAGTCTGAAAACTCTGCTGTCTGAAACGAACCTCCTGCACCCCAGTCTCCTACCTCTGCTGTCTGTTACAATCCTTCTGCACCTCAGTCTCCGTAATCTGCTCTCTTTAATATCCATGTGAACCCCAGTCTCCAACATGTGCTCTCTTTAACAGTCCTTCTGCACCTCAGTCTCCACCCTCTGCTCTCTGCAAAAGCCTTCTTCACCGCAGTCTGCAAACTATGCTCTCTGCAACGATCTTCTGGACCCCAGTCTCCAAAGTCTGCTCTCTGCAACAGTCCTTCTGCACTACAGTCTCCAACCTCAGCTCTGTGTAAGATCTTTCTGCACTCCAGTTTACAAACTCTGCTCTTTCTAACATTCCTTCTCCACCCTAGTCGCCAAACTCTGCTTTCTGCAAGGGTCCTGCGGCACCCTAGTCTCCAAACTCTGTCCTCTGCAACAGTCCTTCTGCTCCCCAGTCTCCAATATATGCTCTCTGTAACAGTCCTTCTGTACCGCATTCACATAACTCTGCTCTCTGTAACGGTCCTTCTTCACCCCAGTCACCAAACTCTGCTTTCTGTATGAGTCCTTCTGAACCCCAGTCTCCAACTTCTGCTCTCTGTGTCTATCCTTCTTCACCTACGTCTCAAACCTGTGCTTTCTGTAACAGTCCTTCTGCACCCAAGTCTCCCAACTCTGCTCTCTGTAACAGTCCTTCTATACCATAGTCTCCAACCTCTGCTCTCTGTAACGGTCCTTCTGCACCCCTATTTCCAACCTCTGCTTTCTGTAACAGTCTTTCTGCACCTCAGTCTCCAAACTCTGCTGTCCGTAACAGTCCTTCTACACCTCAATCTCCAACCTCTGCTCTCTGCAACAGTACTTCTGCATCTCAGTCTGAAACCTCTCCTCTCCACGATCCTTCTGCACCCCAGTCTCCAACCAATGCTCTCTATAACAGTCCACCTGCACCTTAGACTCCAAACTCTGCTCTCTCTAAGATTCTTCAGCAACCCTTTCTTCAAAATCTGCTCTCTGTACCAGTCCTTCTGCACCCCAGTCTCCAACCTCTCCTCTGTGTAACAGGCCTTCTGCACGCCAGTCTCCAAATCTGGTCTCTTTAGCGGGCTTTCTGCACTCAAGTCTCCAACATCTGCTCTCTGCAAGGATCTTTCTGCACCCCAGTCTTTAACCTCTGCTCTCTGCAATGATCCTACTGCACCCCAGTCTCCAAACTCTGATTTCTAAAACAGCCCTTCTGCACCTCAGTCTCCAAATTCTGCTTTCTGTAAGATTCTTCTGCACCGCTGTCTCCAAACTCTTCTCTCTGTAACATTCTTTCTTCAAGCCAGTATTCAACCTCTGCTTTCTGTATCAGTTTTTCTGAACCCCAGTCTTCAACCTCTGCTCTCTGTGTCTATCCTTCTTCACCTCAGTCTCCAACCTGTGCTTTCTTTATCAGTCGTTCTGCACCCAAGTATTCCACCTCTGCTCTCTGTAACATTCCTTCTATACCTTAGTCTCCAAAGTCTGCTCTCTGTATCGGTCCTTCTGCACCCCAATTTCCAACCTCTGCTTTCTGTAACAGTCTTTCTGCACCTCAGTCTTCAAACTCTGCTCTCCGTAACAGTCCTTCTACACCTCAATCTCCAACCTCTTCTCTCTGTAATAGTACTTCTGCACCTCAGTCTGAAACCTCTCCTCTCCACGATTCTTCTGCACCCCAACCACTGCTCTCTGTAACAGTCCACCTGCACCTTAGTCTCTAACCTCTGCTCTCTGTAAGATCCTTCAGCAACCCTTTCTTCAAAATCTGCTCTCTGTACCAGTCCTTCTGCACCCCAGTCTCCAACCTCTCCTCTCTGTAACAGGCCTTCTGCACGTCAGACTCCAAATCTGCTCTCTTTAGCAGGCCTTCTGCACCCAAGTTTCTAAACTCTGATCTCTGCAATGATACTTCTGCACCCCAGTCTTTAACCTCTGCTCTCTGCAATGATCCTACTGCACCCCAGTCTCAAACCTATAATATTTACAACAGTCCTTCTGCACCTGTCTCCAAATTCTGCTCTCTGAAAGATCCTTCTGCACCACTGTCTCCAACCTCTGTTCTTTGTAACAGTACTTTTTTACCCCAGTCTCCAACCTGTGCTCTTTGCAACAGTTTTTCTGCACCCCAGTCTCCAAACTCTGCTCTCTCCAACAGTCCTTCGGCACCCTAATTACCAACATAAGCTCTCTGTTACAGTCCTTCTCCACCCCAGTCTCTAACCTCTGCTCTCTGTAACAGTCCTCCTGTACTGCAGAATCCAACCTCTGCTCTCTGTAAGGGTCTTTCTGCTCCGCAGACTCCAATCTCTTCTTTCTGTATCAGTCCTTCTGCAACCCAGTCTCCCACCTCTGCTCTCTATAACAGTCCTGCTGGACCCCGATCTCCAAAGTCAGCTATCTGCAACAATCCTTCTGCACACCAGTCTCCAACCTCTTCTCTCTGTAACAATTCTTCTGCACCTCAGTCTCCAAACTCTGTACTCTGCAAAGTTACTTCTGCATCTCAGTCTCGAACATCTACTCTCTGTAACAGTCTTTCTGCACCTGATTCTTCAAACTCTGCTCTCTGTAGGATCCTTCTCCAACCCAGTCTCGAAACTCTGCTCTCTGTAATAGTCCTTCTTAACCCCAGTCTCCAACCTCTGCTCTCTGCAACAGTCCTTCTGCACACCAGTCTCCAACATCTGCTCTCTGCAACAGTCCTTCAGCAACTCAGTCTCCTACCTCTGCTCTCTGTAAGACCGTTCTGAAACCCAGTCTCCAAACTCTGCTCTCTGTAACAGTCTTTCTGCAGAATAGTTTTCAGCCTCTGCTCTCTGTAACCATCCTTCTGCACCCAAGTCTCCAAACTCTGCTCTCTCCAAGGATTCTTCTGTACTACAAGCTCCAACCTCTGCTCTCTGCAACAGTCCTTCTGCACACCAGTCTCCAACATCTGCTCTCTGCAACAGTCCTTCAGCAACTAAGTGTAAAAACTCTGCTCTCTGTAACGATCTTTCTGCACCTCAGTCTCCTACCTCTGCTCTTTGTAAGACCCTTATGCAACCCAGTCTCCAAACTCAGCTCTCTGTAATATTCCTTCTGCAGAATAGTTTCCAACTTCTGCTCTCTGTAACAGAAATTTTGCAACCCAGTGTGGAACCTCTGCTCTCTGTAAAAGGCCTTCAGAACCCCAGTATCCAACCTCTTCTCTCTGCAATGATTTTTCTCCACCCCAGTCTCCAACATCTGCTCTCCGCAACAGTCCTTCTGCACCCTACTCACCAACCTCTGCTCTCTTCAAGATCCTTATGCACTCAAGTCTCCAACTCTTCTCTCTGCAAGGATTCTTCTCCATCCCAGTCTTCAACATCTGCTCTCTGAAACTGTCTTTTTGTACACCAGTCTCCAAACTCTGCTCTCTGTAAGATCCATCTGAATCCCAGTCTCCAACCTCTACTCTCTGTAACAGTCCTTCTGCACACCAGTCTCCAAACTCTGCTCTATGTAACTGTCCTTCTGCACCTCAGTCTCCAAACTCTGCTCTCTGTAACAGTCCATCTGAAACTCAGTATCTAAAATCTGCTCTCTGCCACGATCCTTCTGGACCCCAGTCTTCTACTTCTGCTTTCTGCAACAGTCCTCCTGCACCACAGTCTCCAGACTCATCTCTCTGTAAGATCCTTCTGCACTCAGTTTCCAAACTCTGCTCTCTGTAACATTCCTTCTCCACCTCAGTCCCCAACTTCTGTCCTCTGCAACAGTCCTGCTGCTCCCCAGTCTCCTAGATCTGCTCTGTGTAACAGTCCTTCTGTACCCCAGTCTCCAACCTCTGCTCTTTGTAACGGTCCTTCTACACCCCAATTTCCAACCTCTGCTTTCTGTAACAGTACTTCTGCACCTCAGTCTCCAAACTCTGCTCTCTGTAACACTCCTTCTACACCTCAGTCTCCAACCTGTGCTCTCTGTAATATTCCTTCTGCACCCCAGTCTCCAACCTCTGCTCTCTGCATTGGTACCTCTGCACCCCAGTCTCCAACCTTGTTCTCTACAACAGTAGTTCTGTACTGCAGTCTGCTACCTCTGTTCTCTGTAAGGGTCCCTTTACAACCCTGTCTGCCACCTCTACTTTCTATATCAGTCCTTCTGCACCACAGTCTCCAAACTCTGCTCTCTGTAACCGTCATTCTGCAATTCACTCTGCAACCTCTGCTCTCTGAAACAGTCCTTCTGCAACCAGTCTTCAAACTCTGCACTCTGCAAAAGTCCTACTGCACCCCAGTCTCCATCTTCTGCTCTCTGCAACAGTCCTTCTCCACCCCAGTCTCCAACCTCTGCTCTCTTTAACAGTCCTTCTGTACTGCAATCTCCAACCTCTGCTCTCGGTAAGGGTCCTTCTGCACCCCAGTCTCTAAACTCTGCTTTCTGTATCAGTCCTTCTGCACCCCAGTCCCTAACCTGTGCTCTCTGTAACAGTCTTTCTGCACCTCAGACTCCATCCTCTGCTCTCTGCTACAGTCTTTAAGCGCCCCAATCTTTAACCTCTTCTCTCTGCCACAGTCCTTCTGCAGCTCAGTGTCAAAACTCTGCTCTCTGTAAGATCCTTCTGAAACCCAATCTCCAATCTCCACTTTCGGCAATGGTCCTTCTGTAAACCAGTCTCCAAACTCTGTTCTCTAAAACAGTCATACTGCACCCCAGTCTCCAACGTCTGCTCTCTTTAAGAGTCTTTCAGTATTTAAACTCTGTTCTCTATAAAGGTCCTTCTGCACCCTAGTCTTAAACCTCTGCTTTTGGTATCAGTCCTTCTGCAGTACAGTCTCCAAACACTGCTCTCTCCAAAGATCCTTCTGCACCTCAGTCTCAAAACTCTGCTCTCTCTAACAGTCCTTCTGTACCTCATTCTCCAACTTCTGCTCTTTGTAAGATTCTTTTGAAACCCAGTCTCTGAACTCTGATCTCTGTAACTGTCCTTCTGCACCCCAGTATCAAAGAACTGATCTCGGTAAGAGGCCTTCTTCACCCCAGTCTCCAAACTCTGCTGTATGTAACAGGCCTTTTGCGCCCAGTCTCCAAACTCTTCTCTCTTCAGTGATCCTTCTTATACCCAGTCTCCGACCTCTGCTCTCAGTAACAGTCCTTTTGCACCCCAGTCTCCAACCTATGCTCCCTGTAAGATCCTTCTGCACACCTGTCTCCAACCTCTACTCTCTGTAACACTCCTCTGCACACCAGTCTCCAAATTCTGCTCTGTGTAAGAGTCCTTCTGCATCCCAGTCTCCAACTTCTGCTCTCTGCAACACTCCTTCTGCACCCCAGTCTCCTAACTTTGCTCTCTGTTACAGTTTTTCTGCACCTCAGTCTTTAACCTGTGCTCTCTGCAAAAGTCCTTCTGCACCCTAGTCTCCAACCTGTGCTCTCTGTAAAAGTCCTTCTGCACCACAGTCTCCAACCTCTGCTCTCTCTAACAATTCTTCTGAAACCCAGTCTCCAAACTCTGCTCTCTACAATGATCCTTCTGCACCCCAGTCTCAAAAGTCTGCTCTCTGTTACAGTCTTTCTGCACCCCAGTCTTCAAACTCTGCTTTATGTAACCGTCTTCTGCATCTCTGTCTCAATTTTCTGCTCTATGCAACAGTTCTTCTTCACCCAAGTCTCCAACGTCTGCTCTCTGAAAAAGTCCTTCTAAATCTAGTCTTCAACCTCTGCTCTCTTTAACAGTCCTTCTACACCTCATTCTTCATACTCTACTCGCTCCAAGAATACTTCTGCACCCCAGTCTCCATCCTCTGCTCTCTGCAGCTTTCCTTTTGCACCCCAGTCTCCAGCATCTGCTCTCTCCAACAGTCCTTCTCCACCCCAGTCTCCAAACTCTGCTCTCTGTAATAGTATTTCTAGACCTCAATCTTCAACCTCTACCCTCTGCAACAGTCCTTCTACACCCCAGTCTCCACCCTCTGCTCTAAGCAAAAGTTTTTCTGCACCCCAGTCTCCAACCTCTTCTCTCTGTAACTATCCTTCTTCACCTCAGTCTCCAACCTCTGCTATTTGCAAGGGTCCTTCTCACCTCAGTCTCCAACTTCTACTCTCTGTAACAGTGCTTCTGCACCTCAGTCTCCAAACTCTGCTTTTTGTAAGATCTTTCTGAACCCCTGTATCCAACATCTGCTCGCTGAAACAGTCCTTGTGCAATCCAGTCTCCAACGTCTGCTCTCTGCAACAGTTCTTCTGTACCTCAGTCTGAAAAATCTGCTGTCTGCAACAATTCCTCTGTACCCAAGTCTCCAAACTCTGCTATCTGTAACAGTCTTTCTGTACCTCTGTCTCCTACCTCTGCTGTCTGTAAGACCATTCTGAAATGCAGTCTGCAAACGCTGCTCTCTGTAACAGTTCTTCTGCACCCCAGTCTCCAACCTCTGCTCTCTGAAACATGCCTTCTGCACCCCAGTCTCCAAGGTCTACTCTCTGCAACGATCCTTCTGCACCCCAGTCTCCTACCTCTTCTCTCTAAAACAGTCTTTCTGCACCCCAGTCTCTTACCTCTGCTCTCTGTAAGATCATTCTGCACACCAGTCTCCAACCCCTGCTCGCTGTAACAGTCCTTCTGGAACCTATCTCCAAATTCTGCTCTCTGCAACGGTCCTTCTGCACCCCAGTCTCCAACCTCTGTTTTCTGCAACAGTCCTTCTACACCCCAGTCTCCAAACTCTGCTGTCTGTAACAGTCCATTTGTACCAGAGTCTCCGACCTCTGCTCTCTGTAATGGTCCTTCTGCCCCCCCAGTCTCCAATATCTGCTTTCCTTGTCAGTCCTTCTGCACCCCAGATTCCAAACTCTGCTCTCTGTAACAGTCCTTCTACACCTCAGTCTCTAACTGCTGCTTTCAGCAACAATCCTTGTGAACCCCAGTCTCCTAGCTCTGCTTTCTCCAACATTCCTTCTGCACCTTAGTATCAAACCTATGCTCTCTGTAATAGTCCGTCTGCACCCCAGTTTCCAACCTCTGCTCTCTGTAATGATCCTTCTGCACCCCAGTCTCAAACATCCGCTCTCTGTAACAGTCCTTCTGCACCGAAGTCTCCAAACTCTTTTCTCTGTAAGATCGTACTGAGACCCAGTCTCCAACGTCTGCTATCTGTAACTGTCCTTCTGCACCACAGTCTTTAAACTCTTCTCTCTGAAACAGTCCTTCTTCGCCTCAGTCTCCAAACTCTGCTTTCTACAACAGTCCTTCTGCACACAAGTCTCCAACTTCTGCTCTCCGCAACATTCCTTCTGCACCCCAGTCTCCAAACTGTGCTCTCTGTAAAAGTCTTTCTGCACCCCAGTCTCCAAACTCTGCTCTCTGTAACGATCTTTCTGCACCCGAGTCTTGAACCTCTGCTCACGTCAACGATCCTTCTGCACATAAGTCTCCAACCTCTGCTCTCTGCAACGATCCTTCTCCACCACAGTCTCAAACCTCTGCTCTCTGCAACAGTCCTAATGAACCCCAGTCTCCAACATCTGCTTTGTGAAACAGTTTTTCTGTGTCTCAGTCTGAAAACTCCCCTCTCTGTAATCCTCCATCTGCAACCCAGTCTCCAACCTATGCTCTCTGTAACAGTCCTTCTGTACCTCAATCTCCAATCTCTGCTCTATGCAACAGTCCTTCTGCGCAGAAGTCTCTAACATCTTCTCTCTTAAACAGTCTTTCTAAACCTCAGTCTCCAACGTCTGCTCTATGCAACAGTCCTTCTACACCCCACTCTCCATACTCTGATCGCCCCAACGATTCTTCTGCACCCCAGTCTCCAAACTCTGTTCTCTACATCAGTTCTTCTGCACCCCAGTCCCCAACCTCTGCTATCTGAAACAGTCCTTCTGTACCACAGTCTACAACCTCTGCTCTCTTTAAGGGTACTTCTGCACCCCAATTTCCAACCTCTGCTTTCTGTATCAGTCCTTCTGCAACCCAGTCTCCAACCTCTGCTCTGCGTAACTGTCCTTCTGCACCTTATTCTCAAACCTCTGCTCTCTACTACAGTCCTTTTGAACCCCAATCTCCAACCTCTACTCTCTGCAACAGTTTTTGTACATCCCAGTCAAAAACCTCTGCTCTCTGTATCAGTCCTTCTGCACCCCTGTCTCCAACCTCTGCTCTCTGTAACAATTCTTCTGCACCTCAGTCTCCAACTTCTACTCTCTTTAACAGTGCTTCTGCACCTCAGTCTCTATTCTCTGCTCTTTGTTAGATCCTTCTGCAACCCAGTCTTCAAACTCTGCTCTCTGTAACAGTCCTTTATTACCTTAGTCTCCAAGTTGTGCTCTCTGTAATAGGCCTTCTTCTCTCCAGTCTCCAACCTCTGCTCTCTGTATCAGTCCATCTGCTCCCCAGTCTCTAACGTCTGCTCACAGCAACAATCTTTCTGCTTTCCACTCTTTAAACTCTGCTCGCTGCAACAGTCCTTGTGCACCCCAGTCTCCAACATCTGCTCTCTGCAACAGTAATTCTTCACCCCAGTCTCCAACATCTGCTCTCTGTAACAGTCCATCTGTACTGCATTCTCCAAACTCTGCTCTTGGTAAGGGAACTTCTGCACCCGAGTCTGCAACCTCTGCTTTCTGTATCAATCCTTCTGCACCACAGTCTTCAAACTGTTCTCTGTGTAACTGTACTTCTGCACCTTAGTCTCCAACCTCTGCTCTCTGCTACACTCCTTCTGGACCCCAATTTCCAAACTCTGCTCTCTGCAACAGTCCTTCTACATCGCAGTCTAAAACCTCTACTCTCAGCAACAGTCCTTCTGAACCTCAGTCTCCAAACTCTGCTCTCTGCAACATTCCTTCTTCACCCCAGTATCAAACCATTGTTCTCTGTAAAAGTCCGTCTGCACCCTAGTCTCCAACCTCTGCTCTCTTTAAGGATCCTTCTGAACCTCGAATCTCCTCTCTCTGTAACAGTCCTTTTGCACCTCAGTCTCCAAACTCTTTTCTCTGTAAGATACTTCTGAAACCCAGTCTCTAACGTCTCCTCTAGTTAACAGTCCTTCTGCATCCCAGTCTTTACCCTCTTCTCTCAGCAACAGTCTTTCTGCACCTCAGTCTCCAACCTCTGCTTTCTGCAACAGTCCTTTTGAAAACAAATCTCCAACATCTGCTCTCCGCAACATTTTTTCTGCACTGAAGTCTCCAACCTATGCTCTCTGTAAAAGTCCTTCTGCACCCCAGTCTCCAAACTCTGCTCTATGTAATGATTCTTCTGCACCCAGTCTAGAACCTCTGCTCTCTCCAACGATTCTTCTGCACCTCAGTCTCCAACCTCTGCTCTCTGCAACAGTCCTTCTGTACCTCAGTCTCCAATCACTGATCTATGCAACAGTCTTTTTGCACCCAAGTCTCCAACATCTGTTCTCTGCAAAAGTCCTTCTACACCCTAGTCTCCATACTCTGCTCGCCTAAACAATCCTTCTGTACCCCAGGCTCCAACATCTGTTCCCTACATCAGTCCTTCTGGAACGCAGTCTGCAATCTCTGGTCTCTGCAAAAGTCCTTCTTCACCCCAGTCTCCATCTTCTGCTCTCTGCAGCAGTCCTTTTGCATCCCAGTGTCCAACATCTGCTCTCTTCAACAGTCATTCTCTACCCCAGTCTCCAATCTCTGCTCTTTGTAACAGTTCTACTGCACTGCATTCTCCAACCTCTTCTCTCTCTAAGGGTACTTCTGTAACTGAGTCTCGAACCTCTGCTTTCTGTATCAGTCCTTCTGCACCCCAGTCACCAAACTCTGCTCTGTGTAACTGTACTTCTGCACCTTAGTCTCCAAGTCTGCTCTCTGCTACAGTCCTTCTGGACCCCAATCTCCTACATCTACTCTCTGCAACAGTCCTTCTACATCCCAGTCTAAAACCTCTGCTCTGTGCAACAGTCCTTCTTCACCCCAGTCTCCATCCTCTGCTCTCTGTAACAATACTTCTGCACCTCAGTCTCCAAACTCTGCTCTCTGCAACGGTCCTTCTTCAGCTCAGTCTCTAACATCCACTCTCTGTAACAGTGCTTCTGTACCTCAGTCTCCAACCTCTGCTCTCTTTAAGATGCTTCTGCAACCCAGTCTCTAAACTCTGCTCTCTGTAATAGTCCTTAATCACCCCTGTCTCCAAACTGTGCTCCCTGTAACAGGCCTTCTGCACCCCAGTCTCCAAACTCTGCTCTCTGTGTCAGTCCATCTGCACCCCAGTCTCCAACCCCTGCTCTGTGCAATGATCCTTCTACACCCCAGTCTCATACCTGTGCTCACTGTAACAGTCCTTGTGTAACACAGTCTACAACATCTGCTCTCTGCAACAGTTCTTGTGTACCTCAGTCTGAAATCTCTGCTCTCTGCAATAATCCTTCTGCACCCAGTCTCCTACCTCTGCTCTTAGTAACAGTCCTTCTGTACCTCAGTCTCCAAACTCTGCTCTCTGTAAGACCCTTCTGAAACCCAGGCTTCAAACTCTGCTCTCTGTAACAGTCCTTCTGCACCCAGTCTTTAAACTCTGCTCTCTAACAGGCCTCTGTACCCCAGTCTCCGAACTCTGCACTCTGTAAGAGGCCTTCAGAACCCCAGTCTCCAACCTCTACTCTCTGCAACGATCATTCTGCATCCCAATCTCCAACCTCTGCTCTCTACAACAGTCCTTTTGCACGCCCAGTCTCCAACATCTTCTTTCTCTATCAGTCCTTCTGTACCCCAGTCTCCAACCTCTGCTCAATGTAACAGTCTTTCTGCACCTCAGTCATCAATCTCTGCTTTCTGCAATAGTCCTTCTGAACCCAAGTCTCCAAATACTTCTCGCTGCAACATTCCTTCTGCAGCCCAGTCTCCAACCTGTGCTCTCAGCAACGATCATTCTCCACCTCATTCTCAAAACTCTACTCTCTGCAAAGATCCTTCTGCACACCAGTCTCAAAGCTCTGCTCTCTGCAACAGTCCTTGTGAACCCCAGTCTCCAAAATCTTCTCTCTGCAAAAGTTTTTCTGTACCTCAGTCTGAAAACTCTGCTCTCTGCAATAATCCATCTGCACCCAATCTTCAAACTCTGCTCTCTGTAACAGTCCTTCTGTACCTAAGCCTCCAATCTTTGCTCTATAAAACAGTCCTTCTGCACCCAAGTCTCCAACATCTGCTCTCTGAAACAGTCTTTCTACACCCCAGACTCCAACCTCTGCTCTCTGCAGCAGTCCTTCTACACCCCAGTCTCTATACTCTGCTCGCCCCAACGATCCTTCTGCACCCCAGTCTCCAACCTCTTCTCTCTGCAATGATTCTTCTCCACCCCATTCTCCAACATCTGCTCTCTGCAACAGTCCTTTTGCACCCCAGTCTCCAAACTCTGCTCTCTTTAGATTAATCAGAACCCCAGTCTCTATCCTCTGCTCTCTGTTACAGTCCTTCTACACAACAGTCTCCAAATTCTGCTTTCTGTATCTGTCCTTCTGCACCTCAGTCTCAAACCTCTGCTCTCTGTAAGAGTCCATCAGCACCCCAGTCTCTAAAATATGCTCTTTTCAACAGTCCTTCGGCACCCCAGTCATCAACATATGCTCTCTGCAACAGTCCTTCTGCACCCCAGTCTCCAAACTCTGCTCTCTGCAAGGATCTTTCTGGACCCCAGTCTCCAAAGTCTGCTCTCTGCAACAGTTCGTGTGCACAAAAGTCTCCAACCTCTGCTAGGTGTAAGATACTTCTGCACTCCAGTTTCCAAACTCTGCTCTCTGTAACATTCCTTCTCCACCGCAGTTTCCAACCTCTGTCCTCTGCAACAGTCCTTCTGCTCTCTGGAACAGTCATTCTGTACCACAGACTCCAAACTCTTCTCTCTGTAACAGTCTTTCTAATCCCCAGTCTCCAACCGCTGCTCTCAGCAACAGTCCTTCTTCACCTGAGTCTGAAAACTCTGCTGTCTGCAAAGAACATTCTGCACCCCATTCTCCTAACTCTGCTCTCTGTAACAGTCCTTCTACAGCTCAGTCTCCAACCTCTGCTCCCTGTAACAGTACTTCTGCACCTCAGTCTCAAAAATCTGCTCTCTGTAAGATCCTTGACTAACCCAGTCTCCAAACTCTGGTCTCTGTAACAGTCTTTCTGCACCTGAGACTTTTACCTCTGCTCTCTGTAAGACCCTTCTGCAATCCAGTCTCCAAACTTTGCTCTCTGTAACAGTCCTTCTTCACAACAGTTTCCAACATCTGCTTTCTATAACAGAAATTCTGAAACCCAGTCTCGAACCTCTGCTCTCTGTAACAGGCCTTCTGAACCCCAGTCTCCAAACACTTCTCTCTTCAACGATTCTTCTCCACCCCATTTTCCAACCTCAGCTCTTGGCAAGAGTCCTTCTGCACCCCAGTCTTCAACCTCTGCTCTCTCTAAGATCCTAATGCACTTCAGTCTCCAAATTCTGCTCTCTGTAACAATCCGTCTCCACCCTAGTCTCCGACATGTGTTCTCTGCAACAGTCCTTCTGCACCAAGTCTCCAAAATATTCTCTCTGCAACAATTCTTCACCATCCCATTCTCCAAATTCTGCTCTGGGCAACAGTCCTTAAGCACACCAGTCTCTAACCTCTGCTCTCTTTAACACTTCTTTTGCAAACCAGTCTCCAACATCTGCTCTCTGTAACAGGCCTTCTGCACCCCAGTCTCCAACCTCTGCTTTCAGTTTCAGTCCTTCAGCACGACAGTCTTTAACCTCTTCTCTCTGTAACAGTCCTTCTGCAACTTAGTTTCCAACCTCTACTTCTGCAACAGTCCTACTGCACCCCAGTCTCCAACCTCTGCTCTCTGCAACAGTCCTTGTGCACCCTAGTTACCAACATCTGCTTTCTGCAACAGTCCTTCTGCACCACAGTCTCCAACTCTGCTCTCTTTGACCGTCCTTCTGTACTGCAGTCTTTAACCTCTGCTCTCTGTTACCATCTTTCTTCACCAGAAACACTAATCTCTAAATTCTCTATCAGTTCTTCTGATCCCCAGACTCCAAAATCTGCTCTCTGTGAGAATCCTACTGCACATCAATCTCAAACCTCTGCTCTCTGTAAGATCCTTCTGCTCCCCAGTTTCCAAACTCTGGTCTCTGTAACATTCCTTCTCAACCCCAGTCCCTAATATCTGCTCTCTGTACGAGTCCTTCTTCACCACAGTCTTTAACATCTGCACTCTGTAATAGTCCTTCTGCACCTCAGTCTTAAAACTCTGCTCTCTGTTACAGTCTTTCTATACTGGAGTTTCCAAACTCTGCTCTCGGTATTGGTCTTTCTACACCTCAATTTGAAACTTCTGCTCTGTAGCAGTCCTTCTGCACCTCAGCCTCCAAACTCTGCTCTCTGTAACAGTCCTTCTGCACCTCAGTCTCTAAACTCTGATCTCTGTAACAGTCTTTCTGCACCTCAGTATCCAACCTCTGCTCTCTTTAACAGCCCATCTGCACCTCAGTATGAAACCTCTGGTCTCTGCACGATCCTTTTGCACCCCAGTCTCCTACAACTACTCTCTGTAACAGTCCTCCTGCACCTCAGACTCCAACCTCTGCTCTGTGTAAGATCCTTCTGCAACAAAGTTTTTAAACACTGCACTCTGTCTCAGTCCTTTTGCACCACAGTCTCCAACCTCTGCTCTCTGTAAGAACCATCTGCATCCCAGTCTTCAACCTCTGCTCTCTGCAACAATCCTTCTGAACCACAGTCTCCAAGCTCTCCTCTCTACAACGATCATTCTGGACCCCAGTCTCCAATGTCTGATCTCTGCAACAGTCCTTCTGCACCACAGTGTCCAACCTCTGATTTCTGTAAGGTCTTTCTGCACTCCAGTTTCCAAACTCTGCTCTCTCTAACATTCCTTCTACACCCCAGGCTCAAACCTCTGCTTTCTGCAAGTGTCCTGGGGCACCCCAGTCTCCATCATCTGTTCTCTGCAACAGTCCTTCAGTAACGCAGTCTCCAACCTCTGCTTTTTGTATCAGTCTTTCTGAACCTCAGTCTCCAACCTTTGCTCTCTGTAACAGTCCTTCTGCACCTCAGTCTGAATCCTCTGCTCTCCAAATCCTTCTGCAGCTCAGTCTGCAACCTGTGCTCTCTGTAACAGTCCTTCTGGACCCCAGTCTCCAATCTCTGCTCTCTGTAACAGTCCTTCTATACCACAGTCTACAAACTTTGCTCTCTTTAACAATCCTTCTGCACCCGAATTTCCAAACTCTGCTTTCTGTAACAGTCCTTCTGAACCTCAGTCTCCTAACTCTGCTCTCTGTAACAGTCCTTCTACACCTCATCCTCCAAACTCTGCTCTCTGTAACAGTGTTTCTGCACCTCAGTCTGAAACCTCTACTCTCCAAGATCCTTCTTCACCCCAGTCTCCAACCACTGCTCTCTGTAACAGTCCACCTGAACCTCTGTCTCCAACCTCTGCTCACTGTAAGATTCTTCAGGAACCCAGTCTCCAAACTCCGCTCTCCGTAACAGTCCTTCGGCAGCACAGTTTCAAACCTCTTCTCTCTGTAACAGTCCTACTGCACCTCAGTCTCCAAACTCTGCTCTCTGCAACAGTCCTTATGCACCCCAGTCTCCAGCCTCTGCTCTCTGCAACAGTTTGTCTGCACACTAGTTACCAACATCTGATCTTTTCAACAGTACTTCTCCACCCCAGTCTCCAAACTCTGCTCTCTGTGAGAATCCTAATGCACATCAATCTCCAACCTCTGCTCTCTGTAAGATCCTTCTGGACCCCAGTTTCAAAACTCTGCTCTCTGTAAAATTACTTCTGAACCCTAGTCTCCAACCTCTGCTTTATGCAACGGTACAGCTGCACCCCAGTCTCCAACCTCTGTCCTCTGCAACAGTCCTTCTGCTATTCAATATCGAAACTCTGGTCTCTGGAACAGTCCTTCTGTACCGAAGTCTCATAACTCTCCTCTCCGTAAAGGTACTTTTGCACCACAGTCTCCAACGTCTGCTTTCTTTAACAGTCCTTCTTCACAACAATCTCCAAACTCTGCTCTCTGTAACAGTCCTTCTGCACCTCAGTCTCCAACCTCTGCTCTTTGCAAAAGTCCTTCTGCACCCCATTCTCCAACTTCTCCTCTTTGAAACAGTCTTTCTGAGCAACAGTCTCCAACATCTACTTGCTGCAACAGTCCTTCTGTAACCTATTCTCCAAACTCTGCTCTCTGCAACAGTTCTTCTGCACCTCAGTCTCCAACCTTTGCTCTCTATATGATCCTTCTTAAACCCAGACTCAAAACTCTGCTCTCTGTAACAGTCCTTCTGCAAAACAGTATCAAAACTCTGCTCTCTGTAACAGGCCTTCCTCAACCAAGTTTCCAACCTCTGCTCACTGTAGCGGTCTTTCTGCACCCCAGTCTACAACATCTGCTCTCTGCAACAGTCCTTCTGCATCTTAGTCTGAAAAATCTTCTCTCTGCAACAATCCTTTGCACCTCAATCTCCAAACTCTGTTCTATGTAAGATCCTTCTGCAACACAGTCTTTAAAATCTGCTCCCTGTAACACTCTTTCTGCACCTCAGTCTCCAACCTCTGCTCTCTGTAACAGTCCTTCTACATCTCAGTTTGAAACCTCTGCTCTCTGCACGATCTTTCTGACTCCAGTCTTCAACCACTGCTCTCTGTAACAGTCTTTCTGCACCACTGTCTTCAAACTCTGCTCTCTGGAAGATCCTTCTGCCACCCAGTCTCCTAAATCTGCTCTCTATAACAGACCTTTTGCACCCAATTCTTCAAACTCTGCTCTCTTTAACAGGCCTTCTGTATCCCAGTCTCAAAACTCTTCTCTCTGCAACGATCATTCTACACCCCTGTCTCCAACCTCTGATCTCTGCAACAGTCCTTCTGCACCCTAGTCTCCAACCTCTACTCTCTGTAAAATCCTTCTGCACCCCAGTTTCCAAACTCTACTCTATGTAACAGTAATTCTGAAAACCAGTCTCAAAAATCTGTTCTATGTAACAGTCCTTCTGCACACCAGTCTCTAACCTCTGTATTCTGAAACAGTCCTTCTGCACTGCAGTCTGCAAACTCTGCTCTCTGTAACAGTCCTGTTGTACCACAGTCTCCAAACTCTGGTCTCTGTATCAGTCAGTCTTCACCCCAGTCTCCAACCTCTGCTCTCTATAACAGTTTTTCTGCACCTCATCTCCAACCTCTGCTCTCTGAAAAGCTCCTACTGCACCCCAGTCTCCAACCTCTGCTCTCTCTAAGATAATTTTTCACCCTAGTCTAAAATGTCTGCTCTCTGTAACAATCATTCTGCACCACAGTCTCCATACTCTGCTCATTTTAACAGTCCTTCTGCACCTTAGTCTGCTACCTCTACTCTCTGCAATAGTCCTACTGCACCACAGTTTCCAACCTCTGCTCTCTGCAATAGTAATTCTGCACCCCAGTCTCCAACATCTGCTCTCTACAACACTCCTTCTCCACCCCAGTCTCCAACTTCTGCTTTTTGCAACAGTCCTTCTGCATCCCAGTTTCCAACCTCTGCTTTCTATATCAGTCCTTCTACACCAAAGTCTCCAACCTCTGCTCTCTGTAATAGTCCTTCTGCACATCAGTCTCCAAACTCTACTCTCTGTAACACTCCTTCAGTACCGCAGTCTCCAAACTCTTCTCTCTGTAAAGGTCCTTTTGCACGCCAGTCTCCAAACTCTGCTTTCTTTGTCCGTCCATCTGAACCTCAGTCTCCAACCTCTACTCTCTGCAAAAGTCCTTCTGCAACCCATTCTCCTACTTCTGCTCTCTGCAACAGTCTTTCTGAAAAACAGTATCCAACATCTGCTCTCTGAAAAAGTCCTTTTGTACCCTAGTCTCTAACCTCTGCTCTCTGCAACAGTCCTTCTATACTGCAATCTCCAACTTCTGCTCTCTGCAATGAACCTTGTGCAATCCAGTCTCAAACATCTGCTCTCTGCAAAAGTCCTTCTGCACCTCAGTCTGAGAATTTTGCTTTCTGCAACAATCCTTCTGCACCCCAGACTTCAACATCTGCTCTCTGTAACAGTCCTTATGCACCTCAGTCTCCAAACTCTGCTCTATGTAAGATTCTTGTGCAACACAGTCTCCAAAATTAGCTCCCTGTAACAGTCCTTCTGCACCTCAGTCTCCAACCTCTGCTCTCCGTAACAGTCGATCTACACCTCAGTCTGAAACCTCTTCTCTCTATACAATCGATCTGAACCCCAGTCTCCAAACACTTCTCTCTGTAACAGTCTTCCTGCACCTCAGTCGCCAAACTCTGCTCTGTAAGATCCTTCTGCCACCCAGTCTCCTAACTTTGCTTTCTATAACAGTCCTTTTGCAGCCCAGTCTTCAACCTCTGCTCTACTTAACAAGCCTTCTGCACCCCAGTCTCCAAACTCTGCTCTCTGTAACAGGCCTTCTGCACCCCAGCCTCCAAACTCTTCTCTCTGCAACAATCATTCTACACCTCAGTCTCTAACATCTGTTCTCTGTAAGATCCTTCTGCAACCCAGTCTCCCAACTCTGCCCTCTCTAACAGTCCTTCTGCACCCCTTCTCCCAACTCTTTGCTCCATAACAGGCCTTCTGCACCCCAGTCTCAAAAGTCGTTTCTCTATAACAAGACTTTTGCACCCCAGTCTCCATCCACTGCTCTCTGCAAAAGTTCTTCTGCACTCCAGTCTCAAACGTGTGGTCTCTGCAACAGTGCTTCTGCCTCTCAGTCTTAAAACGCTGTTCTTTGCTATGATTTTTTTGCACCTCAGTCTCCAACCTCTCCTCTCTGAAACGATTCTTCTGCACCCCAGTCTCCAACGTCTTCTCTCCTCAACAGTCCTTCTGCACCTCAGTCTCCAAATTCTGCTTTTGGCAACAGTCCTTCTTCACCCAAGTCTCCAGCATGTGCTCTCTGCAAAAGTCCTTCTAAACCCCAGTCTTCACCTCTGCTCTGTGTAACAGTCCTTCTGCACCCCAGTCTCCAACATCTGCTCTCTGTAACAATTCTTCTGCACCCCAGTCTCCAACCTCTTCTTTCTGTAACAGTCTTTCTGCACCGTATTCTCAAAAATCTGTTCTCTGTTACAGTCTTTCTATACCGCAGTCTCCAACCTCTGCTCTCTGTATCGGTCCCTCTGCACCCCAATTTCCAACCTCTGCTTTCTGTAACAGTCCTTCTGCACCTCAGTCACCAAACTCTGCTCTCTATAACAGTAGTCCTGAAAATCAGCCTCATAACTCTGCTCTCTATAACAGTCCTTCTGCAACCCAGTCTCCAACCTCTGCTCTCTGTAGCAGGCCTTATGCACCCCAGTGTCCAAACTCTGCTCTCTGAAACAGTTTTTCTGCACACCAGTCTGCAACCTCGGCTCTCTGTAACGGTCCTTCTGCACCCCAGTCTCACAACTCTGCTTTCTGTATCATAATTCTTCACCCCAGTTTCCAACGTCTGCTCTGTATTACAATCCTTCTGCATCTAAGTCTTCAACCTCTGCTCTCTGAAACAGTCTTTTTGCACCCCAGTCTCCAACCTCTTCTTTCTGCAACATTCCTTATGCACCCCAGTCTTCAACCTGTGCTCTCTGTAACAATCCTTCTGCACTGCAGTCTCCCACCTCTTCTCTCTGTAACAATCCTTCTGCAGCCCAGTCTACACCTCTGCTCTCTTCAACGATCCTTCTGCACCCCAGACTCTACCTCTGGTCTCTGTAACTGTTTTTCTGCACCTCAGTCTCCAACCTTTGCTCTCTGCAACCGTTGTTCTGCACCCCTGTCTCCAACCTCTGCTCTCTGCAACAATCCTTATGCACCCCAATCTCCAACATCTGCTCTCTGCAACAGTCCTTCTGCACCCCAGTCTCCAACGTCTCATCTCCTTAACACTCCTTCTGCACCCCAGTCTCCAACCTCTGTTCTCTGTAAGGTCCTTCTGCACCCTAGTTTTTAAACTCTGCTCTCTGTATCATTTTTCTCCAACCAAGTCTACAATCTCTGCTCTCTGCAACGGTCCTTCTGCATCCCATTCTCCGACCTCTGCTTTCTGTGTCAGTCCTTCTGCACCCCAGTCTCCAAACTCTGCTCTCTGTAACACTTCTTCTGTATCTCAGTCTCCAACATTTTCTCTCTATTTTAGTCCTTCTGCACCCCAGTCTCCAACTCTGCTCTCTGCAACAGTCCTTCTTCACTCCAGTCTTCAACCTCTGCTCTGTGTAACAGTCCTTCTGCATCCCAGTCTCCAAAATCTGCTCCCTGCAACCGTCCTTTTGCACCCAAGTCTTTAACCGTTGCTCTCTGCAACGATCCTTCTGCACACCAATCTCCAACCTCTGCTCTCTGCAATAATCCTACTGCACCCCAGTAGCCTACCTCTGCTCTCTGTAACAATCTTTCTGGACTGCAGTCTCCAAACTTTGCTCTAGGTAATATTATTTTGCAACCTAGTCTCCAAACTCTGCTCTCTGTAACAGCCTTTCTGTACCCAGTCTCCAACCTCTGCTCTCTGTAACAGGCCTTCTGCACCCCAGTCTCAAATCTCTGCTGTCTGTATCAGTTCTTCTGCACCCCAGTCTCCAAAGTCTGCTCTCTGTAACAGTCTTTCTGTATCTCAGTCTCCTACCTCTGCTCTCTGCAACATTTCTTCTGCACACCAGTCTCCAACATCTGCACTCTGAAACAGTTCTCCACTCCAGTCTCCAACCTCTGCTCTCTGTAACAGTCCTCCTGTATAGCAGTCTCCAAACTCTGCTCTCTGTAATTGTCCTTCTGCACCTCAGTCTCCAACCTATGTTTTCTGTATCAGTACTTCGGTACCGCAGTCTCAAACCTCTGTTATCTGCAACAGTCCTACTGCACCTCTGTCTCCAAATTTTACTCTCTGCAAAAGTCCTTCTGCACCCAAGTCTCAAACACCAACAGTCCTTCTTAACCCCAGTTTCCAAGCTCTGCTATCTGCAACAGTCCTTCTGCACCCCAGTCTTTAAACTCTGCTCTCTTTAACAGTCCTTCTGCACCTCAGTCTGGAAACTCTGCTGTCTTCAATTATCCTTCTGCACCCCAGACTCCAACCAATGCGCTCTGCTCTACGTAAGATTTTTCTGCAACCCAATCTCCAAAGTCTGCTCTCTGTAATAGCCCTTCTGCACCCCAGTCTCCAAAGTCTGTTCTCTATTACAATCTTTCTGCACACCAGTCTCCATCCTCTTCTCTCTGTGACAGTCCTTCTTAATCTCAGTCTCCTACATCTGCTCTGTGCAACAGTCTTTCAGCACCCCAGTCTCCAAATTCTTGTTCCTGCAACAGTCCTTCTACACCCCAGTCTCCAACCTCTGCTATCAGCAAGAGTCATTTGCTTTCTATAACAGTCCTTCTGCACCCCTGTCTTCAAACTCTGCTCTACTTAACAGGCCTTCTGCACTCCAGTCTCCAAACTCTGCTCTCTGTAACAATCCTTCTGTGCCTCAGTCTCCAACCTCTACTCTCTGCAAAAGTCCTTCTGCACCTCAGTCTCCAACATCTCTGTAAGATCCTTCTGCAAGCCAGTGTTCAACCTCTGCCCTCTGTAACAGTCCTTCTGCACCCCTTCTCCCACCTCTCCTCTGCGTAACAGGCCTTCTGCACCCCATCTCCAAACTCTGCTCTCTGTAACAGGCCTTATGCACCCCAATCTTCAACTTCTGCTCTCTGTAACAGTCCTTCTGTACTGCAGTCTCCAACCTCCGCTCCCTGTAACAGTCCTTCTGCACCCGAGTCTTCAAACTCTGCATTATGTATGAGTCATTCTTCAACCAAGTCTCCAAACTATGCTCTCTGTAACAGTCCCTCTGCACCTCAGACTTTAACTTGTGTTCTCTGCAACAGTCCTACTGCGCCCATATCTCAAACCTCTGGTCTCTGCAACAGTTATTCTGCACCTCAGTGTCCTAACTCTGCTCTCTGTAAGATCTTTCTGAAACCCAGTCTTCGAACTCTGCTTTCTGCAATGGTCCTTCTGCACCCCAGTCTCCAAACTCTGATCTCTACAACAGTTATTCTGCACTCCAGTCTTCAAACTCTGCTCTCTGTAACAGTCTTTCTGTACCTCAGTCTCCAATCACTGCTCTCTCCAACAGTCCTTCTACACCATAGTCTCCATAATCTGCTCCCCCAACGATCCTTCTGAACCTAAGTCTCCAACCTCTGTTCTCTACATCAGTTCTTCTGCACCCCAGTCTCCAACCTCTGCTCTCTGTAACAGTCCTTCTTTACCACAGTCTTAAACGTCTGTTCTCCATAAGGATCTTTGTGCACCCCAGTATCCAACCTCTGCTATCTGTATGAGTCGTTTTGCACCACAGTCTCCAAACTCTGCCCTCTATAAAAGTCCTTGTGCAACTCAGTCTGCAAACTCTGCTCTCTGCAACAGTCCTTCTGCACCACAGTCTCCATCCTCTACTCTCTGCAACAGTCCCTTTGCAACCGAATATCCAACATTTGCTCTCTGCAACAGTCCTTCTACACCCCTGTTTCCAACCGCTGCTCTCTTTAACAGTCCTTCTGTACTGCATTCTCCAACCTCTGCTCTCTGTAAGGGTACTTCTGCATCCGAGTCTCCAACATCTGCTTTCTGTATCAGTCCTTCTGCACCCCAGTCTCTAACCTCTGCTCTCTGTAACAAACCTTCTGCACCACAGTCTCCAACCTCTGCTCTCTGCAACGGTCTTTCTGCACCTGAGCCTCCAACCTCTACTCTCTGTAACAGTTCTTCTGCACCTGAGTCTCCAACCTCTGTTTTCTGTAAGATCCTTCTGCAACCCAGTCTCCAAACTCTGCTCTCTGTAACAGTTCTTCTGCACCTCAGTCTCCAAACTCTGCTCTCTGTAAAAGGCCTTCTGCACTCTAGTCTCCAACCTCTGCTCTCTGCAATGATCCTTTCTGCACCTGAGTCTCCAACCTCTACTCTCTGTAACAGTGCTTCTGCACCTCAGTCTCCAACCTCTGTTCTCTGTAAGATCCTTCTGCAACCCAGTCTCCAAACTCTGCTCTCTGTAACAGTTCTTCTGCACCCTAGTCTCCAACCTCTGCTCTCTGCAATGATCCCTCTGCACCCTAGTCTCCAACCTCTGCTCTCTGTAACAGTCATTTTGCACCACAGTCTGCAACCTCTGCTCTCTGCAATAGTCCTTCTGCACACCAGTCTACAATCTCTGCTCTTCGCTGCAGTACTTCTGCACCCCAGTCTCTAATATATTCTCTCTGCAACAGTCGTTCCCCACCTCAGTCTCAAACCTCTGATCTCTGCAACAGTCCTTCTGCACCCCAGTCATCATGCTCTGCTTTCTGTGTCAGTCTTTCTGCACCCCAGTAACACTTAGTATGCACCTCAGTCTCCAACCTCTACTCTCTGCAGCAGTCCTTCTCCACCCCAGTCTAAAACATATGCTCTCTGTAACTGGGCTTCTGCACCCCAGTCTCCAACCTCTGCTCTCTGTAACAGTCCTTCTGCACCTCAGTCTGAAAACTCTGCTCTCAGAAACGATTCTTCTGCACCTCAGTCTCCAAGCACTGCTCTCTGTTATAGGCCTTCTGCACCCCAGTCTCCAACCTCTGCTCACGGCAAAAGTCTTTCTGCACCCCAGTCTCCAACCTATGCTGTCTGTAAGATCTTTCTGAACACCTGTCTCCAACTTATGCTCTCTGTAACAGTCCTTCTGTACTGCAGTCTCCAAACTCTGGTCTCTGTAAGGGTCCTTCTGTACTTCAGTCTGCAACCTCTGCTCTCTGAAACACTCCTTCTGCAACCCAGTCTCCAAATTTTGCTCTCTGCAACAGTATTTCTGCACATTGGTCTCCAACATGTTCTCTCTGTAAATGTCCTACTGCACCCCCGTCTTCAACCTCTTGTCTCTGTAAAAGTCCTTCTGCATTACAGTCTCCAAAATCTGCTCTTTTTAACGATCCATCTACACCCTAGTCTCCAAACTCTGCTCTCTGCAACGATCCTTCTGCACCCCAGTCTCCAACGTCTTCTCTCTGTAAAAGTCCTTTTTCACCCCAGTCTCCAATGTCTGGTCTCTCTAACCGTCCTTCTGCAACTCAGTCTCCAAACTCTGCTCTATGCAACAGTCTTTCTGGACCCAAGTCTCCAACATCTGCTCTCTGGAATAGTCCTTCTACACCCCAGTCTACAACTTTTGCTCTCTGCAACAGTCCTTCTACACCCCAGTCTCCAAACTCTGGTCTCTGCAACGATCCTTCTGCAACACAGTCTTCAACCTCTGTTCTCTTCAACACTTCTTCTGCATCACAGTCTCCAAACTCTGCTCTCTGTAACAGTCCTTCTGTTCTGCATTCTCCAAACTCTGTTTCTTTAAGGGTCCATCTGCACCCCAGTTTCCAACCTCTGCTTTCTGTATCAGTACTTCTGCACCACAGTCTCCAAACACTGCTCTCTTAACAGTACTTTTGCATCTCAGTTTGCAACCTCTGCTCTCTGCAATAGTCCTACTGCACCCCAGTCTCCAAACACTTCTTTCTGCAACAGTACTTCTACACCCCAGTCTCCAACATCTGCTCTCTACAACATTCCTTCTCCATTCCAGTCTCCAATCTCTGCTCTTTGCAACAGTCCTTCTGCAGCTCAGTCTCCAACCTCTGCTCTCCGTAACAGTCCTTCTGCACTTCGGTCTCCAAACTCTGCTCTCTGCATCAGTCCTATGACACCCCAATCTCCAATCTATACTCTATGCAACAGTCCTTCTCCACCCCAGTCTCCAACCTCTGCTCTCAGCAACAGTCCTTCTGCACCCCAATCTCAAACCTCTACTCGCTTCAAGTGTCCATCTGAACTCCAGTCTCAAACCTCTGCTCTGTGCAATAGTCCTTCTGCACACCAGTCTCAAACCTCTACTATCTACAACAGTCCTTCTCCACCCAGCCTCCAAACTCTGCTTTCTGTATCAGTCATTCTGCACTCAAGTCTCTAACCTCTGCTCTCTGTAAAAATCCTTCTACACCCAAGTCTCCAACCTCTGCTCTCTGCAACAGTCTGTCTGTACCCTAGTTTCCAAAATCTGCTCTCTACAACAGTCTTTTCCACCCCAGTCTCCAACATCTGCTTGCTGTAACGACCTTCTGTACTTCAGTCTCAAACCTCTGCTCTCTGTAACGGCTTTTCTGCTCCCCAGTCTCCAAACTCTACATTCTGTATCAGTCCTTCTGCACCCCAGTCTCTAAACTCTGCTCTCTTTAACAGTCCTTCGGCACCTCAAACTCAATCTTCTGCTTTCTGCAACAGTCCTACTGTGCCCCAATCTCCAACCTCTGCTCTCTGCAACAGTCCTTCTGTACCTAAGTGTTAAAACTCTGCTCTCATAGGATCTTTCTGAAACCAAGTCTCCAACCTCTGCTATCTGCAATGGTCAACCTGCACCCAACTCTCTAAACTCTGTTCTCTACAACAGTTATTCTGCACCCCAGTCTCCAACCTCTGATTACTGTAACAGTCCTTCTGTACTGCAGTATCCAACCTCTGTTCTCTGTAAGTGTCCTTCTGCACCCCAGTCTCTAAAATCTGCTCTCTGCAAGAGACCTTCTGCACCCCAGTCTCTAACCTCTGCTCTGTGCAACATTTCTTCTTCACCACAGTCTCAAAACTGTGCTCTTTGTAACTGTCCTTCTGCACCCCACTCTCCAACCTCTTCTCTGTGTAACAGTCCTTCTGTACTGCACTCAAGTCTCAAACCTCTGCTCTCTGTAACAGTCTTTATGAACTTCAGTCTTCAAATTCTGCTCTCTGCAACAGTCCTTCTGCACCCCAATCTACAACCTCTGCTCTCTGCAACAGTCCTTTAACACCCAAGTCTCCAACCTCTGCTCTTCAACAGTCTTTCTGTACCTCTGTCTCCAAACTCTGCTCTCTGCATTGGTCTTTCTGCACCTCAGTCTCCAACCTCTACTCTCTGTAACAGTCCTTCTGCACCTCAGTCTCCAACCTCTGCTGTCTGTTAGATCCTTCTACAACCCAATCCCCAAACTCTGCTCTCTGTAACAGTCCTACTGCACCCTTTCTCCAAATTCTGTAATCTGTAACAGGCGTTGGGCACCGCAGTCTACAATCTCTGCTCTCTGGAACGATCATTCTGCACCCAAGTCTCCAACCTCTTCTCTCTGCAACAGTCTTTCTGCACCCCAGTCTCCAACATCAGCTGTCTGCAATAGTCCTTCTTCACCTCAGTCTGAATACTCTGCTCTCTGCAACGATCCTTCTGCACCCCAGTCTCCAAATTCTGTTCTATGTAACACTCCTTCTGCACATCAGTCTCAAACATCTGCTCTCTGTAAAATCCGTCTACTACCCAGTCACCAAACTCTGCTCACTGTAACAGTCCTTGTGCACCCCAGTCTCCAACCTTTTCTCTCTTTAACAGGCATTCTACACCCAAATCTCCAACCTCTGCAATGTGCAACGGTCCTTCTGCACCCCAGTCTCCAAACTCTGTTCTCCAAAACAGTTCTTCTGTACCACAGTCTTCAACCTCTGTTCTCTGTAAGGGTCCTTCTTAACCCCAGTCTCCAACCTCTCCTTTCTGTATAAGTCCTTCTGCACTACAGTCTTCAAACTCTGCTCTCAGTTACAGTCCTTCTGCACCTCACTCTGCAAACTCTTCTCTCTGCAACTGCCCTTCTGCACCCCAGTCTTCAACCTTGCTCTCTGCAACACTCCTTCTACAACCCAGTCTCCAAAATCTTCTCTCTGCAACAGACCTTCTGTATTGCAGGCTCAAACCTCTGCTCTCTGTAATGATCTTTCTGCACACCAGTCTCAAAACTCTGCTTTCTGTATAAGTTTTTCTGAAACCCAGTCTCCAAACTTTGCTCTCTTTAACATTCTTCCGCACCTCAGACTCCAACCTCTGCTCTCTGTAAGATCCTTTGAAACCCATTCTCCAAACTCTACTTTCTGCAATGGTCCTTCTGCTCCCCAGTCTTCACCCTCTGTTCTCTACAACAGTTATTCTGCACCCCATTCTCCAACCTCTACTCTGTGTAACGGTACTTCTGCAGCGTAGTCTCCAACCTCTACTTTCTGTATCAGTCCTTCTGCACTCAAGTCTCCAAGCTCTGCTCTCTGTAACAGTCCTTCTGCACCTTAGTCTCCAAATTCTTCTCTCTGTAAAAGTCTTTCTCAACACCAGTCTCCAACATCTGCTCTCTGCAACAGTCTCTACACCCCAATCTCGAACCTCTCCTCCTTGCAACAGTTTTTCTGCACCCCAGTTTACAACTTACTCTTTGCAACAGTCCTTCTGCACCCAAGTCTCCAACATCTGATCTCTCCAACAGACCTTCTCCACCGTAGTCTCCAACCTCTACTCTCTGTAACAGTCCTTCTGTACTGCAGTTTCCAAACTCTTCTCACTGTAACGGTCCTTCTGCAACCCAGTCTACAAACTCTGCTTTCTGTATCAGTCCTTCTGCACCCCAGACTTCCACCTCTGCTCTCTGTAACAGTCCTTCTGCACCTCAGTCTCCAACATCTGCTGTCTACAACATTTAATCTCCACCCCAGTATCCAAGCTCTGCTTTTTGCAAAAGTCCTTCTGCACCCCAGCCTCCAACCTCTACTCTCTGTAAAGGTCCTTCTGCACCCTAGTCTCCACATTCTGCTTTCTGTATCAGTTCTTCTGCACCCCAGTTTCCAACCTCTGCTCTCTGTAACACTCCTTCTGCACCTCAGTCTCCAACCTCTGCTCTCTTTAACAGTCCTTCTGCACCCCAGTCTCCAAACACTGCTTTCTGTATCAGTCCTTTTGCACTACATTCTCCAAACTCTGCTCTCTGTAACAGTCCTTCTGCACCTCAGTCTGCAACCTCTGTTCTGTGCAATAGTCCTTCTGTATCCCAGTCTCTAACCTCTGCTCTATGAAACAGTCCTTGTGCACCACAGTCACCAACCTCTGCTTTCTGTATCAGTCCTCCTGCACCCCAGTCTCCAAACTCTGCTCTCTGTAACAGGCCGTCTGAACCTCAGTATCCAACCTCTACTTTCCTCAGCAGTCCTTCTCCACTCTTGTCTCCAACCTCTGCTCTCAGTAACAGTCCTTCTGCACCTGAGTCTGAAAACTCTTCTCTCTGGAACGATCCTTCTGCATCTCAGTCTAAAACCTCTTCTCTGTATATTAGTCCTTATGTACCTCAGTCTCCAACCTTTTGTCTCTGTATGATCCTTTTGCAACCCACTCTTTAAACTCTGCTCTCTGTAACTATCCTTTTGCACCCCAGTCTCCAAGCACTGCTCTATGTAACATGCATTCTGCACCTTAATCTTCAACCTATGCTGTCTATAACAGGCCATTTGACCCCAGTCTCCAAACTCTTCTCTCTTCAACTATCCTTCTGCACCCCAGTCTCTAACCTCTGCTCTCTGGACCAGTCCTCCTGCACCCCAGTCTCAAACCTATGCTGTCGGTAAGATCCTTCTGCACACCTGTGTTAAACCTCGGCTCTCTGTAAAAGTACTTCTGTAAAGCAGTCTCGAAACTCTGCTCTCTGTAAGGGTCCTTCTGCATTTCAATCTCCAATCTTTGCTCTCTGCAACACTCCTTCTGCAACCCACTCTCCAAAATTTGCTTTGTGCAATAGATTTTCTGCACATGAGTCTCCAACCTGTGCTCTCTATAAAAGTCCTACTGCACCCCAGTCTTCAACCTGTGCTTTCTGTAAAAGTCCTTCTGCACCACAGTCTTCAATCTCTTCTCTCTATAACAATCCTTCTGCACCCCAGTTTCCAAAATCTTCTCTCTGCAACAGTCCTTCAGCACCCAAGTCTCCAACATCTGCTCTCTGCAACAGTCTTTCTACATCCCAGTGTACAACTTCTGCTCTCTGCAACACTCTTTCTACCCCCCAGTCTCGATACTCTGCTCGCCGCAACGATCCTTCTGCACAACAGTCTCCAAACTCTGTTCTCTTCAACAGTTCTTCTGCACCCCAGTCTCCAACCTCTGCTCTCTGTAAGGGTCCTTATGCACCCCAGTATCCAACCGCTGCTTTCTGTATCAGTCGTTTTCCACCACAGTCTCGAAAATCTGCCCGCTGTAACAGTCCTTCTGCAACTCAGTCTGCAAAGTCTGCTCTCTGCAACAGTCCTTCTGCACCTCAGTCTCCAACCTCTGCTCTCTGTAAGGGTCCTTTGGCACCGAGTCTTCAACCTCTGCTTTCTGTATCAGTCCTTCTGCAACCCAGTCTCCAACCTCTGCTCTCTGCAACAATACTTCTGCACCTTGGTCTCCAATGTCTGCTCTCTGCAACGGTCCTTCTGCACCTCAGTCTCCAACCTCTTCTCTCTGTAACAGTGCTTCTGCACCTCAGTCTCCAACTTTTGCTCTCCTTAATATCTTTCTGCAACCCAGAATTAAAACCCTGTTCTCTTTACCAATCTTTCTGCACCCCAGTCTCCAAACTCTGCTGTCTGTAACAGGCCTTCTGCACCCCAGTCTCCGAACTCTGCTTTCTGTATCAGTCCTTCTGCACCCCAGTATCCAACCTCTGGTCTCTGCAACGATCCTTCTGCACACCGGTCTTCAACCTCTCTTCTCTACAACACTTCTTCTGAACCCCAGTCTCCAAATTCTGCTGTCTGTAACAGTCCTTTTCCACCACAGTCTGCAAACTCTGCACTCTGCAATTTTTCTACTGCACCCAGTCTCCAACCTCTGCTCTCTGCAACAGTCCTTCTGCGCCCCAGTCTCCAACATCTGCTCTCTACAACAGTCCTTCTCTACCCCAGTCTCGAACCTATGCTCTCTGTAACACTACTTTTGTACTGCAGTTTCTGAACTCTTCTCTCTGTAACGGTCCTTCTGCACCCCACTCTCCAACCTCTGCTTTTTCTATCAGTCCTTCTGCACTCAATCTCCAACCTGTACTCTGTAACTGTACATCTGCATTTCCATCTCTAACGTCTGCTAGCTGCAACAGTCTTTCAGAACCCCAAACTTCAACCTCTGCTCTCTGCAAGAGTCCTACACCCAAGTCTCCAACCTCTGCACTCTACAACAGTCCTTCTGCACCTCAGTCTCCAACCTTTTCTCTTTGCAAAGGTCTTTCTGCACGTCAGTCTTCAACATCTACTCTTTGTAACAGTGCTTCTGCACCCCATTCTCCAAACTCTGCTCTCTGCATCAGTCCTATTGCACCCCAGTCTCCAACCTCTGCTCTCTGTAAGATCCTCCTGCACACCTTTCTCAAAACTCTGCTCTCTTTAACAGTTCTTCTGTACAGCAGTCTCTAACCTCTATTCTCTATAACAGTCTTTCTGCACCCCAGTCTCCAAACACTGCACTCTGCACAGTCCTTCTGCTCGCAGTCTCCAACCTCTCCTCTCTGCGACAGTCCTTCTGCACTTTAATCTCTAAACACTGATCTCTGTAACAGTTTTTCTACACCTCAGTCTTCAACAACTGCTCTCTGCAACAGTTCCTCTTAACCCCGTTCTCCAAACTCTGCTCTCTATAACAGTCCTTCTATACACCAGTCTCCATAATCTACTCTCTGCAACAATGCTTCTGCACCCCAGTCTCCAAAGTCTGCTCTCTGCAACAATCCTTTTGCACCCAAGTCTCAAAAATTTCCTCTCTGTAAGATCGTATTGGTCCCCAGTCACCAAACTCAGCTCTCAGTATTAGTCCTTCTGCACCCCAGTCTCCAAACACTGCTCACTGTAACAGTTTTTTTGCACCTCAGTCTCCATAATCTACTCTCTGCAACGATTCTTTTGCACCACAGTCTCCAACGTCTTCTCTCTGCAACAATCGTTCTTCACCCAAGTCTCCAAACATTCCTCTGTTTAAGATTCTTCTACACCCCAATTTCCACACTCTGCTCTCTGTAACATTCTTTCTGCACCGCAGTCTCCAACGTCTGCCCTCTGCAATGGTCCCTATGCACCCCAGTCTCCAAAATCTGCTTTCTGTATCAGTCCTTCTGCACCACAGTCTCCAACCTCTGTTTTCTGCAACAGTCCTTCTGCACCACAGTCTCCAACATCTGCTCTTTGTAACAGTCCTTCTGTACTGCAGTTTCCAAACTCTGCTCTCTGTAACGTACTTTCCGCACCCCAGTTTACAAACTCTGCTCTCTGTAACATTCCTTCTCCAACCCAGTCTCCAACCTCTGCTTCCTTCAACAGTCTTTCTGCATCCCAGTCTCTATACTCTGCTCCCTGTAGCAGCCCTTCTGAACCTCAGTCTCCAACCTTTGCTCTCTGCAACAGTCCTTCTACACCCCAGTTCCCAACCTCTGCTCTCTGGAAAGATTCTTCTGCACCCCAGTCCCCAACGTCTGCTCTCTGCAACAGTCCTTCTGCACCCGAGTCTCCAAACTCTGTTCTCCGTAAGATTCTTCTGCAACCCTGTCTACAAATTCTGCTCTCTGCATCAGTCCTTCTGAAACCCAGTCTCAAACCACTTCTGTCTGCAACAATAATTGTGCACTCCAGTCTCTAACATCTGCTTTCTGTATAAGTCCTTCACCCCAGTCTCCAAAATCTGCTCCCTTTAACAGTCCTTCTGCACCTCAGTCTCCAACCTCTACTCTTTGTAAAAGTCCTTCTGCACACGAGTCTTCAATCTCTGCTCTATGAAACGATCCTTCTTCACCTCAGTGTCAAAACACTGCTCTCTGTAACAGTCCTTCTGCACCACAGTCTTTAACCTCTGCTCTCTGCAACAGTCCTTCTGCACCCCAGTCTCAATCTCTGCTCCCTGCAACACTGCTTATACACCCCAGTCTCAAAACTCTGCTCCCTGTAAGATACTTCTGCACACCTGTATCCAACCTCTGATCTCTGTAATGGTCTTTCTTCATCCCCGTCTCCAAACACTGCTTTCTGTATCAGTCCTTCTGCACCACAGGCTTCAACCTCTGCTCTCTGCAACAGTCTTTCTGCACGCCAGTTTAAAACTCTGCACTCTGCAACATTTTTTATGTACGTCAGTCTCCAACCTCTGCTCTCTGTATCAGTCCTTCTGCACCCAAGTCTCCAAACTCTACTCTCTGTAATAGTTCTTCTGCACCTCAGTCTCCAACTTATGCTCTCTGTAACAATCCTTCTGCACATCAGTCTCTAACAACTTCTCTCAGCAACAGTCCTTATGCACACTAGTCTCCAACTGCTGTTCTCTGCAACAGTCTTACTGCACCACAGTCTACAAAATCTGCTCTCTGTAACAGTCCTTTTGTACTGCAGTCTCCAAACTCTGCTCTCTGTAACAGGCCTTCTGCACCCAAGTCTCCAAACTCTGCTCTTTTTAACAGTCCTTCTGCACCACAGTCTCCAACCTCTGCTCTCTGCAACAGTCTTTTTGCACCAAGTTTCCATACTTCGCTCGCTGTATGATGCTTCTGCACCCCATTCTCCCAACTCTGCTCTCTGTATCAGTCCTTCTGCAACCCAGTCTCCAATCTCTGCTCTCTGCAACAGTGCTTCTTAACCTCAGTCTCCAAACTCTGCTCTTTGTATGATGCTTCTGCACCCGAGACTACAACCTCTGCTGTCGGAAACAGTCCATCTATTCCTTAGTCTCCATAATCTGCTATACAACAGTCCTTCTGCACCCCAGTCTGCAACCTATGCTCTCTGTAAGATAATTCTGCACACCTGTCTCCAACATCTGCTTTATGCAACAGTCCTTCTGCACCCCAGTCTCCAACGTCTGCTCTCTGCAACAGTCCTTTTACACCACAGTCTCCAACCTCTGCTCTCTGCAACAGTTCTTCTACACCCCAGTGTCCATATTGTCCTCACCCCAATGATCCTTCTGCACCCCAGTCTCCAACCCATGCTCTCAGTAACAGTCCTTCTGTACCGTAGTCTCCAAACACTTTTCTCTGTAAGTGTCCTTATATACTCCAGTATCCAACCTCTGCTTTTTGTATCAGTTGTTTAGAACCACAGTCTCCAAACTCTACCCTCTGTATCAGTCCTACTGCAACTCAGTCTGCAATCTCTGCATTCTTAAACAGTCCTCTTGAACACCATTCTCCATCCTGTGCTCTCTGCAACAGTCCTTTTGCACACAAGTCTCCAACATCTGCTCTCTGCAACAGTTCTTTTCCACCCCAGTCTCCAAACTCTGCTATTTTTAACAGTCCTTCTGTACTGCAGTCTCCAACCACTGCTCTCTGTAAGGGTCCTTCTGCACACGAGTCTCCAAGCTCTTCTTTCTGTATTAGTTCTTTCGCACCCGAGTCTCCAACCTTTGTTCTGTGTAACTGTCCTTCTGCACCTTAGTAATAAACCTCTGCTCTCTGCTACAGTCCTTCTACACCCAAGTCTAAAACCTCTGCTCTTTGCAACAGTCCTTCTGCACCCCAGTCTCCAAACTCTGCTCTCTGTAACAGTCCTTCTGCACCTCACTCTCCTATCTCTACTCTCTGTAACAGTGTTTCTGCACCCCAGTCTCCAAGCTCTGCTCTCTGTAACAGTCCTTCTGCACACGAGTCTCAAATCTCTGCTCTCTGCAACGATCCTTCTTCACCCCAGTGTCCAAACTCTGCTCTCTGTAACAGTCCTTCTGCACTACAGTCTTTAACCTCTGCTCTCTGCAACAGTCCTTATGCACCCCAGTCTTCAACCTCTGCTCTCTGCAACATTACTTCTACACCACAGTCTCAAAACTCTGCTCCCTGTAAGATCCTTCTGCACACCTGTATCCAACCTCTGATCTCTGTAACGGTCCTTCTTCATCCCCATCTTCAAACTCTGCTTTCTGTATCAGTCCTTCTACACCACAGGCTTCAACCTCTGCTCTCTGTAACAGTCCTTCTGCACCCCATCTCCAAACTCTGCTCTCTGCAACAGTACTTCTGCATGCCAGTATAAAACTCTGCACTCTGCAACATTCCTTCTGTACCCAAGTCTCCAACCTCTGCTCTCTGTATCAGTCCTTCTGCACCCAAGTCTTCAAACTCTACTCTCTGTAAAAGTCCTTCTGACTCTCAGTCTCCAACCTATGCTCTCTATAACAATCCTTCTGCACATCAGTCTCCAACCTCTTCTCTCAGCAACAGTCCTTATGCACCCCAGTCTCCAAGTTCTGTTCTCAGCAACAGTCCTTCTGCACCACAGTCTGCAACATCTGCTCTCTGTAACAGTCCTTCTGTTCTGCAGTCTCCAACCTCTGCTCTCTGTAACAGGCCTTCTGCACCCCAGTCTCCAACCTCTGCTCTCTGCAACAGTCTTTCTGCACCAAGTTACCATAGGTCGCTCGCTGTATGTTGCTTCTGCACCCCAGTCTCCAAACTCTGCCCTCTGTATCAGTCCTTCTGCACCCCAGTCTCCAATCTCTGCTCTCTGCAACACTCCTTCATCATCACAGTCTCCAAACTCTGCTCTTTGTATGATGCTTCTGCACCCCAGTCTACAAACTCTGCTCTCGGAAACAGTCCATCATCACCTTAGTCTCCAAAATCTGCTATGCAACAGTCCTTCTGCACCCAAGTCTCCAAATTATGCTCTCTTTAAAATAATTCTTCACAACTGTCTCCAAACTCTGCTCTCTGTAACAATCCTTCTGTAATGCAGTCTCCAACCTCTGCTTTATGCAACAGTCCTTCTGCACCCCAGTCTTCAACGTCTGCTCTCTGCAACAGTCCTTCTACACCCCAGTCTCCAACCTCTACTCTCTGTAACAGTCCTTCTACACCCCAGTCTCCATATTGTGCTCACCCCAATGATCCTTCTGCACCCCAGTCTCGAACCCATTCTCTCTGTAACAGTCCTTCTGTATCGCAGCCTCCAAACACTTTTCTCCGTAAGTGTCTTTATGTACTCCAGTATCCAAACTCTGCTTTCTGTGTCAGTCGTTTTGATCACAGTCTCCAAACTATGCCCTCTGTATCAGTCTTTCTGCAACTCAGTCTGCAACTCAGTCAGCAACCTCTTAAACCCCAGTTTCCACCCTCTGCTCTCTGCAACAGTCTTTTTGCACACCAGTCTCCAACATCTGCTCTCTGCAACAGTTCTTTTCCACCCCATTCTCCAACATTTGCTCTTTTTAACTGTCCTTCTGCACTGCAGTCTCCAACCACTGCTCTCTGTAAAGGTCCTTCTGCACATGAGTCTCCAAGTTCAGCTTTCTGTTTTAGTCCTTCTGCACCCGAGTCTCCAACCTTTATTCTGTGTATCTGTCCTTATGCACCTTAGTCTTCAACCTCTGCTCTCTGCTACAGTCTTTCTTCACCACAATCTGCAACCTCTACTCTCTGCAACAATCCTTCTACACCCCAGTCTAAAACCTCTGCTCTCTGCAACAGTCCTTCTGCACCCCAGTCTCCAATCTCTGCTCTCTTTATCAATCATTCTGCACCTCAGTCTCCAAGCTCTGCTCTCTGCTACGGTCCTTCTGCACCTAGGTCTCCAAACTCTACTCTCTGCAACAGTGCATCTGCACCTCAGTCTCCAAACTCTGATCTTTGTAAGATCCTTCTGCAACCCAGTCTCCAAACTCTGCTCTCTGTAACAGTACTTCTGCACCCCAGTATCCAAACTCTGCTCTGTGTAACAGGCCTTCTGCACCCCAGTCTCCAACCTCTTCTGTCTTTGTCAGTCCTTCTGCACCCCAGTCTCCAACCTCTGCTCTCTGCAACGATCCTTCTGCACCCTGTCTCCAACCTGTGCTCGCTGCAACAGTCTTTGTTCACCAAGTTTCCAACATCTGCTCTCTGCAACAGTTCTTCTCTACCTCAGTCTGAAAACTCTGCTCTCTGCAACAATTCTTCTGCACCCCAGTCTTCAAACTCTGCTTGCTGTAACAGTCCTTTTGTACACCAGTCTCCAACCTCTTCTTTCTGTGAGACCCTTCTGAAACCCAGTCTAAAAACTATGCTCACTGAAACAGTCTTTCTGCACCCCAGTCTCAAAACTCTGCTCTCTGTAACAATAATTCTGAACCTCAGTCTCCAACCTCTGCTCTCTGCAAAGGTGCTTCTGCACCCCAGTCTCCAACCTCTGTTCTCTGCAACACTCCTTCTGCACCCCATTCTCCAACCTCTGCACTCTGTAGCAGTCCTACTTTACTGGAGTCTCCAAAGTCTGCTCTCTTTATCCGTCCTTCTGCACCCCAGTCTCCAACATCTGCTTTCTCAATAAGTCTTTCTGAACACACTCTCCAACCTCTACTCTCTTTAACAGTCTTTGTGAACCTCAGTCTCTAACCTCTGCTTTCTGTAACAGTCCTTTTGCACCCCAGTCTCCAACCTCTGTTCTCTGAAACATTCATTTTGCACCCCAGTCTCCTACCTGTGCTCTCTGTAAAAGTCCTTCTGCACATCAGTCCAACCTCTTCTCTCAGCAAAGGTCCTTATGCACCCCAGTCTCCAAATTCTCTTCTCTGCAACTGTCCTTCTGCACCCCAGTCTCCAATCTCAGCTCTCTGTCAGAGGCCTTCTGCACTCCAGTTTCCAACCTCTTCTCACTGTAACAGGCCTTCTGTACCCAAGTCTCCAAACTCTGCTCTCTTTAACAGTCCTTCTTCACCCCAGTCTCCAACCTCTGCTCTTTGCAACAGTCTTTCTGCACCTCAGTCTCCATACTTCGCTCGCTGTAAGATGCTTCTCCACACCAGTCTCTAAACTCTGCACTCTGTATCAGTCCCTCTGCACCCCAGTCTCCAATCTCTGCTCTCTGCAACAGTCCTTCTGCACCTCAGTCTCCAAACTCTGCTCTCTGTATGATGCTTCTGCACCCCAGTCTACAACCTCTGCTCTCTGTAACAGTCCTTCTACACACTTGTCTTCATGATCTGCTCTGCAACAGTCCTTCTGCACCCCAGTCTACAACCTATGCTCTCTGTAAGATAATTTTGCGCACCTGTTTCTAACCTCTGCTCTCTGTAACAGTCCTTCTGTACTGCAATCTCCAAACTTTGCTCTCTGTAACGGTCCTTATGCGCCCGATTCTTTAAACTCTGCGTTATGTATCAGTCATTCTGCACCCCAGTCTCCGATATCTGCTCACTGTAAGAGTCCTTCTGTACCTCAAACTCCAACCTCTGTTCTCTGCAAAAGTCCTTCTGTGCCCCAATCTCCAATCTGTTCTTTTTGCAACAGTCGTTCTGCACCTCAGTGTGCAAACTCTGCTCTCTGTAAGATCATTCTGAAACCCAGTCTTCAACCTCTGCTTTCTGAAATGGTCCTTCTGGACCGATGTCTCTGAACTCTGATCTATACAACAGTTATTCTGCACCCCAGTCTAAAACCTCTGCTCTCTGTAACAGTCCTTCTGTACCGCAGTCACCAACCTCTGTTCTCTTTAAGGGTCCTTCTGCACCACATTCTCCAACCTCTGCTTTCTGTATCAGTCCTTCTGCACCACATTCTTTAAACTCTGCTTTCTGTATCAGTCCTTCTGCACTTCAGTCTGCTACCTCTGCTGTCCGCAATAGTCCATATGCACCCCAGTCTCCAAATACTGCTCTGTGCAACATTGCTTCTGCACCCCAGTCTCCAACATCTGCTCTCTGCAACAATCCTTCTCCAACCCAGTCTCCATCCTCTGATCTCTGCATCAGTTTTTCTGCACCTCAGTCTCCAACATCTTCTCTCTGGAAAATCCTTCTGCAACCAAGTCTCCAAACTCTGCCATCAGTAACAGTCCTTCTGGAGCCCTTCTCCAAACTCTGCTCTTCATAACAGGCCTTCTGAACCCCAGTCTCCAACCTCTGCTCTCTTTAACAGTCCTGCTGCACCTCGGTCTACAAACTCTTCTCTCTGTAAGATCCTACTGCAACATTGTCTAAAAACTCTGCTCTCTGTAACAGTCTTTCTGCACCTCAGTCTCCAACCTCTGTTCTTTGCCACACTCCTTCTGCACCCCAGTTGCCAACAGTCCTTCTGTACCGCATTCTCCAAACTCTGCTCTTTGTAACAGTCCTTCTGCACACCAGTCTCCACCTCTGCTTTCTCTATCAGTCCTTCTGCTCCCCAGTATAAATACTCTGCTCTCTGTAGCAGTCCTTCTGCACTTCATATCCAACTCTGCTCTCTGCAACAGTCCTTATGCACCCCAGTCTGCAACGTGTGCTCTGTGTAACAGTCCTTTTGCAGCGAAGTCTTCACATTTGCTCTATGCAAAGATTTTTCTGTACCTCAGTCTTAAAACTCTGCTCTCTGCAACAATCCTTCTGTACCCCAGTCTCCTAAGTCTCCTCTCTTTAACACTCTTTCTGCACACCAATCTCTAACCTCTGTTCTCTGTAAGGTCCTTCTGCACCCCAGTTTCCAAACTCTGCTCTCTGTTACATTCCTTCTCCAACCCAGTCTCCAACCTCTGTTCTCTGCAACAGTCCTTCTACTCCCCAGTCTCAAACCTCTGCTCTCTTTAACAGTCCTTCTGCACCTTAGTCTCCAACCTCTGCTCTCTGTAACGGTCTTTCTGCACCACAGTCTCAAACATCTGCTTTCTGTATCAGTCCTTCTGCACCACGGTTTCCAACATCTGCTTTCTGTAACAGTCCTTCTGAACCTCTTACTTCAACCTCTGAACTCAGCAACTCTACTTTTGCACCCCATTCTCTAACCTCTGTTCCCTGTAACAGTCCTTCTGCACCCCATTTCCTAACCTCTGTTCTCTGCAACAGTCCTACTGAACCACAGTCTCCAACCTCTTTAACACTCTGTCTGCACACCAATCTCTAACCTCTGTTCTCTGCAACAGTCCTACTGAACCACAGTCTCCAACCTCTTTAACACTCTGTCTGCACACCAATCTCTAACCTCTGTTCTCTGTTATGGTCCTTTTGCACCCCAGTCTCCAACCTCTGCTTTCTTTATCCGTAATTCTGCACCCCAGTCTCCAAACATTTCTCTCTGTAACATTCTTTCTGCACCTCAGTCTCCAAACTCACTCTCTGCGACAGTTCTTCTGCACCCCAGTTTTTAAACTCTGTTCTCTGCAAAAGTCCTCCTGAACCACAGTCTCCAACTTCTGCTCTCTGTAACGGTCCTTCTGTACCCCAGTCTTTAACCTCTGCTTTCTTTATCAGTCCTTCTGCACCCCAGTCTCCAACCTCTTATCTCTGTAACAGTCCTTCTGCAACTCAGTCTCCAAATTCTGCTCTCTCTCACAGTCCTACTGCACCCAAGTCTCTAACACCTGCTCCCTGCAACAGTTCTTCTTCACCCCAGTCTCCAAAAACTGCTATCTGCTACAGTCCTTCTGCACCCCAGTCTTTAATCTCTGCTCTCTGTAAAAGTCCTTCTGCATCGCTGAATCTACCTCTGCTCTCTTCAATGGTCCTTCTGCACCTCAGTATCCAACCTCTACTCTCTGTAACAGTTCTTCTGCACCTCAGTCTCCAACCTCTGGTCTCTGTAAGGTCCTTCCACAACCCAGTCTCCAATTTCTGCCCTCTGTAACAGTCGTTCTGCATCCCTTCACCAAACTTTGCTCTCTGTAACAGGCATTCTTTACTGCAGTCTCCAAACTCTGTTCTCTGTAACAGTCTTTCTGCACTCCAGGATCCAACTTCTGTTCTCTGTAACAATCCTTCTGCACCTAAGTTCCCAAACTCTGATATCTGCAATCTTCAATCTGCACCCCAATCTCTAACCTCTGCTCTCTGCAACGATTGTTTTGGACCCCAGTCTCCAAACTCTGATCTCTGCAAAAGTCCTTCTGCACCCCAGTCTCCAACATCTGCTCTCTGCAATTGTGCTTCTCTGCACCTCAGTCTGAAAACTCTGCTCTCTGCAACTATCCTTGTTCTCCACAGTCTCCAAGCTCTGCTTTCTGTAACAGTTTTTTTGCGACTCAGTCTCCAACCTCTACTCTCTGTAACAGTCCTTCTGCACCCTATTCTCCAAACTCTGCTCTCTGTAAGATCCTTCTGCACCCAAGTTTCCTAACTCTGCTCTCCGTAGCACTTTTTCTCCACCCAGTCTCCAACCTCTGCTCTTTGCAACGGACCTTCTGCACGCCAGTCTCCAATCTCTGTTCTCGGCAATGGTCCTTCTGCACCCCAGTCTCCAAATTCTGCTCTGCATATCATTTTTTCTGAACCTCCGTCTCCAATTTCAGCTCCATGTAAGATCCTTCTGCAACCAATTCACAAAACTCTGCTCTCTGGAACAGTCCTTCTGCACCCCAGTATCCAACCTTTGGTCTGTGCAACAGTTCGTCTGCACCCCAGTCTCCAACCTCTGCTCTCTGAAAGATCCTTCTGCACCCCAGTCTCCAAACTCTGACCTCTGTAACAGTCCTTCTTCACCCAAGTCTCTAACCTCTTCTCTCTGTAACAATCCTTCTGCACCTCAGTCTATGATATCTGTTCTCTGCTGCGGTCTTTCTGCACCCCATTCTTCAACCTCTGTTGTCTGCAAGAGTCCTTCAGCACGTCATATCCAACCTTTACTCCCTGCAACAATCCTCTGCACCCCAGTCTTCAAATCGGCTCTCTGCAACAGTCTTTCTGCACCTCAGTCTCCAACATCTGCTCTCTGTTACAGGCCTTCTTCACCCCAGTCTCTAAAAGCTTTTCTGTGTAACAGTTCTTCTGCACCCCAATCTCCAAACTCTGCTCTCTGTAACACTCCTTCTGCTCCCCAGTCTCCATCGTCTGCTCTCTGTAAGAATCCTTCTGCACCCAGTCTCCAACCTCTCCTCTTACTAAAAGTCCTTCTGCACCTCAGTCTGCAACATCTGTTCTGTAACGATCCTTCATCACCTCAGTCTCAAAACTCTGCTCTCTGTAACAGGCCTTCTGTACCCCAGTCTCCAACCTCTGCTTTTTGGATCAGTCCTTCTGTACCCCAGTAACCTTCCTCTGCACTCTGTAACAATCTTTCTGCACCTCAGTCTCCCACCTCTACTTTCTGCAACGGTCTTTCTGCACCCCAGTCTCAAACCTCTCCTCTCTATAACAGTTCTTCTACACCCCAACCTTTATCCTCTACAACATTCCCTCGCCCACCAGTTTCCAACATCTGATCTCTGGAACAGTTCTTCTTCACCCCAGTCTCCAACCTCTGCTCTCTGTAACAGTCCTTCTGTACTACAGTTTCCAAACACTTCTCTCTGTAACAGTCCTTCTGCACCCCAGTCTTAAACTTCTGTTTTCTGTATTAGTCCTTCTGCGATCAAGTCTTCAACCTCTGCTCTCTGTAACAGTCCTTCTGCAACTCAGTCTCCAAATTGTGCTCTCTGCAACAGTGTTTCTGCACTCCAATCTCCAACCTATGCTCTCTGCAACAGTCCTTCTACACCCAAGTCTCCAATATCTGCTCTCTTCAACAGTCCTTCTGCACCTCAGTCTCTAAACTCTGCTCTCTGCAATGGTCTCTCTGCACCCCAGTTTCCAAACTCTTCTCTCTGTAAGATCCTCCTGCACCTCAGTTTCCAAACTCTTCTCTCCGTAACATTCCTTCTGCACCCCAGGCTCCAAACTCTGCTCTCTGCAATGGTCTCTCTGCAACTCAGTCTCCAACCTCTGTTCTCTACAACAGTTCTTATGTACAAGGATCTTCAACCTCTATTCTCTGTAAGGGTCCTTCTTAACCCCAGTCACCAAACTCTGCTTTCTATATCAATCTTTCTGCAACACAGTTTCCAAACTCTGCTCTATGTAATAGTCCTTATGAAGCTCACTCTGCAAACTCTGCTCTTTGCAACAGTCCTTCTGCACCACAGTCTTAAACCTTGCTCTCTGCAACAGTCCTTCTGCACACCAGTCTCCAAAATCTGCTCTCTGCCACAATCCTTCTCCACCCCATTATCCAACCTCTGCTCTCTGTAATAGTCCTTCTGTACTGCAGTCTCCAAAATCTGCTCTCTGTAACGATCCTTCTGCTTTCCAGTCTACAAACTCTGCTTTCTGTATCAGTTTTTCTGCACCTCAGACTCCAACCTCTGCTCTATGCAACAGTTTTTCTGCGCCCCAATCTCCAAACTTTCTACAATTGTCTTTCTGCACCCGAGTCTCCAACCTCTGTTCTCTACAACACTTATTCTGCACCCCATTCTCCAACCTTTTCTCTCTGTAACACTATTTCTACACCCCAGTCTCCAAACTCTGCTCTCTGTAACATTCCTTCTGTACTGTAGTCTCAAACCTCTTCTCTCTGTAATGGTCCTTCTGCACCCCAGTCTCCAAACTCTGATTTCTGTATCAGTCCTTCTGCATGTCAGACTCCAACCTCTGCTCTCTTCAAGAGTTATGTTGCACCCCAATCTCCAACCTCTGCTTTCTGTAACAGTCTTACTGCACCCCAGTCTCCAACCTCTGCTCTCTGTATCAACCCTTCTGAACCTCAGTCTCCAAGATTTCTCTCTGCAACAGTCCTTCTGCACCCCAGTCTCCAACCTCTGTTTTTTACAACACTTCGTCTGCACCCTAGTCTCCAACCTCTGCTCTCTTTAACAGTTCTTCTGTACTGCAGTTTCCAAACTATTCATTCTGTAATTGTCCTGCACACCAGTCTCCAACCCCTGCTTTCTCTATCAGTCTTTCTGCACTCAAGTCTCAAACCTCTGCTCTCTTTACAATCCTTCTGCACCTCAGTCTCCAAATTCTGCTCTCTACAATCGTCTTTATACACCTCAGTCTTCAACATCTACTCTCTGTAACAGTGTTTCTGCACCTCAGTCTCCAAAGTCTGCTCTCTGTGACAGTTCTTCTGCACCTCAGTTTCCAAACTCTGCTCTCTGTAAGATTTTTCTGCACCCCAGTCTCCAAACTCTGCTCTCTGTGACAGTTCTTCTGCACCTCAGTTTCCAAACTCTGCTCTCTGTAAGATCCTTCTGCACCCCAGTCTCCAAACTCTGCTCTCAGTATCAGTCCTGCACCCCAGTCTCCAAACACTGCTCTCTGTAAAAGTTTTTCTGTACCTCAGTCTTCAAAACTGCTCTCTGAAACAGTCGTTCTGCACACCAGTCTTCAACCTCTGCTCTTTATAACACTCCTTCTGCACCCCAGTCTCCATACTCTACTCTCTGCCACGATCCTTCTGAAACCCAGTCTCCAACCTCTGCTCTGTGCAACAGTCCTGTGGCATCCAAATCTCCAAATGTTACTCTCTGCAACAGTCTTTCTGCACCCCAGTCTCCAACCTCTGCTCTCTGCAACAGTTCTCCTGCAACCCAATCTCCAAACTCTACTCTGCAATAGTCCTTCTGCACCCAAGTCTCCAACATCTACTGTATGCAACAGTTCTTCTGCACCCCAGTCTCCAACATCTGCTCTCTACAACAGTCCTTCTGCACCACAGTCTCCAAACTCTGCTCTCTTTAAGGATCCTTCTGCACCCCAGTCTCCAACCTCTGCTCTCTGCAACGATCCTTCTGCACCCCAGTCTCAAAACTCTGTTTTCTAAAACAGTTATTCAGCACGCCAGTCTCCAACCTCTGCTCTCTGTAACAGTCCTTCTGTACTGCAGTCTCCAACATTTGTTCTTTGTCAGGGTCCTAATTCACCACAATATCCAACCTCATCCCTCTGTATCTGTCGTTTTCCACCACAGTCTCCAAACTCTGCCCGCTGTAACAGTCCTTCTGCAACTCAGTCTGCAACCTCTGCTCTGTGCAACAGTCCTTCTACACCCCAGTTTCCATCCTCTGCTCTCTGCAACAGTTTTTTTGCACCGCAGACTCAAGCATTTGCTCTCTGAAACAGTTCTTTTCCACCACAGTCTCCAACCTCTGTTCTCTGCTACAGTCCTTCTGTACTGCAGTCTCCAACCTCTGCTCACTGTAAGGGTCTTTCTGCACCCAAGTTTCCAAACTCTGCTTTCTGTTTCAGTTCTTGTGCACCACAGTCTCCAACCTCTGGTCTCTGTATCAATCCTTCTGCACCTCAGTCTTTAAGAATTCTCTCTGAAACGGTCATTCTGCACCTCAGTCTCCAACCTCTTCTCTCTGTAATAGTGCTTCTCGGCCTCAGTCTCCAACCTCTGCTCTCTGTAACATCCTTCTGCAACCTAGTCTCCAAACTCTGCTCTCTGTAACAGTCCTTCTGCACCCCAGTCTCCAACCTCTGCTCTCTGTAACAGGCCTTCTGCACTCAAGTCTCAAACCTCTGCTCTCTGTAAGAGGCCTTCTGCACCCCAGTCTCCAACCTCTGCTGTCTGCAACATTCCTTCTTCACCTCAGTCTCCAACCTCGCTCTCGGTAATGGTCCTTGTACACCCCAGTCTCCAACGTCTGCTCTCTGTAACAGTCCTTCTGAACCGGAGTCTCTTACCTCTGCTCTCTGTAACGGTTCTTCTACACCCCAGTCTCCAACATCTGCTTTCTCTATCATACATTCTGCACCGAAGTCTCCAAACTCTGCTCTCTGTAACAGTCCTTATGCACCCCAGTCTCCAATCTCTGCTCTCTGTAACAGTCCTTCTGAACCGGAGTCTCCTACCTCTGCTCTCTGTAACGGTCCTTCTGCACCCCAGTCTCCAACATCTGCTTTCTCTTTCAGTCATTCTTAACCCCAGTATCCAACCTCTGCTCTCTGTAGCAGTCGTTCTGCACCCCAGTCTCCAGCCTCTGCTTTCTGTAACAGTCTTTTAGAACTGGAGTCTCCTACCTCTGATCTCTGTAATGGTTCTTCTGCACCCCAGTCTCCAACATTTGCTTTCTCTATCAGTCTTTCAGTACCCCAGTCTTCAACCTCTGCTCTCTGCAACATTCCTTGTGCACCCCAGTCTCCAGCCTTCACTCTGTGTAAGATCCTTTTGCACACCAGTCTCCTACCTCTGCTCGCTGAAACAGTCGTTCTGCAACCCAGTCTCCAAACTCTGCTCTCTGTAACAACAATTCTGCACCTCAGTCTCCAATCTCTTCTCTCTACAAAGGTCCTTCTGCACCCCAGTCTCCAACCTCTGTTCTCTTAAACAGTTTTACTTCACCCCAGTCTCAAACCTCTGCACTCTGTAACAGTCCTTCTGCACCCCAGTCTCCAACCTCTGCTTTTTGCAACAGTCCTTCTGCACCTCAGTCTCAAAACTTTGCTCTTTGTGAGATCCTTCTGCAACCCAGTCTCAAAACTCTGCTCTCTCTAAAAGTCCATCTGCACCCCAGTCTCCTAACTCCGATCTCTAGAACAGGCCTTTTTTTGCCCCATTCTCTAACCTTTGCTCTCTGTAAGATTATTTCTGAACCCCAGTCTCCAAAGTGTACTCTCTGCAACAGTCCTTCTGCACCGAACATCTACTCTTTTTAACAGTCCTTCTATAACCCAGTCTTCAACTGCTGCTCTCTGCAACAGTCCTTCAACACCCCATTCTCCATACTCTGCTCACCCCAAAAATCTTTCTGCACCCCAGTCTCCAAACTCTGTTCTCTATAACAATTCTTCTGCACCCCAGTCTTTAAACTTTGCTCTCTGTAACAGTCCGTCTGTACCGCAGTCTCCAAACTTTGTTCTTTGTAAGGGTTCTTATGCACCCCAGTATCCAAAATCTGCTTTCTGTATCCGTCATTTTCCACCCCAGTCCTCAAACTCTACGCTCTGTTACATTCCTTCTGCACCTCAGTCTGCAACCTCTGCTCTCTGAAACAGTCGTTCTATACCCCAGTCTCCATCCTCTGCTCTCTGGAACAGTCGTTTTGTAATCCAGACTCCAACATCTGCTCTCTGAAACAGTTCTTCTCCAGCCCAGTCTCCAACCTCTGCTCTCTGTAACAGTCCTTCTGTACTGCAGTCTCCAACCTCTACTCTGTGTAAGGGTCCTTCTGCACCAGAGTCTCCAACCTCTGCTTTCTGTATCAGTTCTTCTGCACCCCAGTCTCCAACCTCTTCTCTCTGTATCAATCCTTCTGCACCTCAGTCTCAAAGTCTCCTCTCTTCAACGGTCCTTCTGAACCTCAGTCTCCAAACTCTTCTCTCTGTAACAGTGGTTCTGCAACTCCGTCTCCAACATCTGCTTTCTGTAACATCCTTCTGCAACCCGGTCTCCAAACTCTGCTCTCTCTAAAAGTTCTTCTGCACCCCAGTCTCCAAAATCTGCTCTCAGTAACAAGCCTTCTTCTACCTATTCTCCACCTTTTGCTCTCTGTAAGAGTCCTTCTGCACCCCAGTCTCCAACCTCTGCTCTCTGCAACGATCCTTCTGAACCCCAGTCTCCAACGTCTACTCTCTGCAACACTCCTTCTGCACCCAAGTCTCCTACATCTGCTCTATGCAACAGTTTCTCTGAACCTCAGTCTGATAACTCTGCTATCGGCAACGATCCTTCTGCACCCCAGTCTCTAAACTCCGCTCTCTGTAACAGTCATTTTGCACCTCAGTCTCCAACCTCTTTTCTCTGTAAGATCCTTCTGAAACCCAGTCTTTAAAGTCTGCAATCTGTAACAGTCCTTCTGCACCCCAGTCCCCAAACTCTGCTCTCTGTAAAAGGCTTTCGGCACCCCAGTCTCAAAACTCTGCTATTGGAAACAGGCCATCTACTTCCCAGTCTCCAACCTTTTCTTTCTGCCATGAACCTTCTGCACCCCAGTCCCCAACCTCAGCTCTCTGATAGATCCTTCTGAACCCCTGTCTCCAAACTCTGCTCTATGTGAGAGTCCTTCTGCACCCCAGTCTCCAACCTCTGCTCTCGGTAACAGTCCTGTACCACAGTGTCCAAACTCTGTTCTCTGTAATGGTCCTTCTGCACCCCAATTTCCAAACTCTGTTTCCTGTAACAGTTTTTCTGCACCTGAGTCTCCAAACTCTGCTCTCTGTAACAGTCCTTCTACACACCAGTCTTCACCTACTGCTCTTTGTAAATATCTACCTGCACCTAGTCTGAAACCTCTGCTCTCCACAATTCTTCTGCACCCCAGTTTTCAACCACTGCTCTTTGTAACAGTCCCCCTGCACCTCAGTCTCCAACCTCTGCTCTACGTAAGATCCTTAAGAAACCCAGTCTTCAAACTCTGCTCTCTATAAAAGTCCTTCTGCACCCAGTCTCCAACTTCTCTCTGTAACAGGCCTTCTGCACGCCAGTCTCCAAACTCTGCTCTATGCAATGATAATTCTGCACGCCTGTCTCCAACCTCGGCTCTCTGCAATGATCCTAGTGCACTCCAGTCTCCAACCTCTAATCTCTGAAACAGTCCTTCTGCATCTCAGACTCCAACTTCTGCTCTCTGAAAGATCATTCTGCACCCCTGTCTCCAAGCTCTGCTCCTTGCAATGATCCTTCTGCACCCCAGTCTCCAACCTCTGCTCTATGTAACAGGATTACTGCACCTAAGTCTCCAACCTCTACTCTCTGCAACAGTCCTTTTGCACTCCAGTCTCCAATATCTGCTCTCCGCAACAGTCCTTCTGCACCTCAGTCTCCAACCTTTGCTCTTCGCAACAGTCCTTCTGCACCCCAGTCTCCAACCTTTGCTCTCCGCAAGAGTTCTTCTGCACCCCAGACTCCAACCTTTGCTCTCTGCAACAGTACTTCTGCACCAAAGTCTCCAACTTCTGCTCTCTGTAAGATCCTTCTGCACCCCAGTTTCCAAACTTTGGTCTCTGTAACATTCCTTTTCTAACCCACTCTTTAACCTCTGCTTTTTGCATGTGTCCTGCGGCACCCCAATCTCTAACCTCTGTCCTCTGCAACAGTCCTTCTGCTAACCAGTCTCTAACATCTGCTCTCTGTAACAGTCCTTCTGCTAACCAGTCTCCAACATCTGCTCTCTGTAACAGTCCTTCTGTACTGCAGTTTCCAACATCTGCTCTACATAACTTGTCTTTCTGTACCCCAGTCTTCAAACTCTGATTTCTGTATCAGTCCTTCTAAACCCCAGTCTAAAACCTCTGCTCTCTATATCTATCCTTCTGCACCTCAGTCTCCAACCTGTGCTCTCTGTAACATTCCTTCTGCACCTGAGTCTCCAACCTATGCTCTCCGTAACATTTTTTCTATACCGCAGTCTCCAAACTCTGGTCACTGTAACGGTTTTTCTGCACCCCAATTGCCAACCTCTGCTTTATGTAACAGTGCTTCTGAACCTCAGTCTCCAAACTCTGCTCTCTATAGCAGTCCTTCTACACCTCAGTCTCCAACTTCTACTCTCTGTAACAGTCCTTCTGCACCTCAGTCTGAAACCTCTTGTCTCTGCACGATCCTTCTGCACTCCAGTCTCCAACCACTGCTCCCTGTAACAGTCCACCTTCACCTCAGTCTCCAACCTCTGCTCTCTGTAAGATCCTTCAGCAACCCAGTCTCAAAACTCTGCTCTCTATAACTGTCCTTCTGCACCTTAGTCTCCAACCATTCCTCTCTGTAACAGGCCTTCTGCATGCCAGTCTCCAAACTCTTCTCTCTGTAGCAGGCCTTCTGCACCCCAGTCTCCAAGCTCTCCTTTTTGTAACAGGCCTTCTGCACGCAAGTCTCCAATCTCTGCTCTCTGTAGAAGGCCTTCTGCACCCCAGTCTCCAACCGCTGCTCTCTGCAACGATCCTTCTGCACCAAAGTCTCAAAACTCTGCTCTCTGAAATGATCCTACTCAACTCCAGTCTTCAACCTCTGATCTCTGCCACAGTCTTTCTGCACCTCATTCTCCAAATTCTGCTCTCTTTAGGATCCTTCTGCACCCCTGTATCCAAATTCTATTCTCTGTAACAGTTTTTCTGCACCCGAGTGTCCAACCTCTGCTCTCTGTAACAGGACTTCCGAACCTCAGTCTCCAAACTCCTCTCTGCAACAGTCCTTCTGCAAACCATTCTCCAACCTCTGCTCTCTACAACAGTCCTTCTGCACCCTAGTTACCAACATCTGCTCTCTGCAACGACCCTTCTGCTCCTGAGTCTCCTACCTCTGCTCTCTGTAACCGTCCTTCTGCACCTCAGTCTTTCAACTCTGCTCTTTTTATGATCTTTGTTCAACACAGTCTTTAAACTCTGCACTCTGTAACAGTCCTTCTGCACAACAGTCTCCAACCTCCTCTCTCTGTAACAGGACTTTTTCAAAACAGTCTCCAAACTCTGCTCTCTGTAATAGCCCTCTGCACCCCAGACTCCATCCTCTTCTCTCTGGAACAGTCGTTTTGCACCCCAGACTCCAACATCTGCTCTCTGAAACAGTTCTTCTCCAGCCCAGTCTCCAACCTCTGCTCTCTGTAACAGTCCTTCTGTACTGCAGTCTCCAACCTCTGCTCTCTGTAAGTGTCCTTCTGCACCAGAGTCTCCAACCTCTGCTTTCTGTATCAGTTCTTCTGCACCCCAGTCTCCAACCTCTTCTCTCTGTATCAATCCTTCTGCACCTCAGTCTCAAAGTCTCCTCTCTGCAACGGTCTTTCTGCACCTCAGTCTCCAAACTCTTCTCTTTGTAACAGTGCTACTGCACCTCAGTCTCCAACCTCTGCTCTCTGTAACATCATTCTGCAACCTGGTCTCTTAACTCTGCTCTCTCTAAAAGTCCTTCTGCACCGAAGTCTCCAAACTCTGCTCTCTGTAACAGGCCTTCTTCAACCCATTCTCCACCTTCTGCTCTCTGTAAGAGTCTTTCTGCACCCCAGTCTCCAACCTCTGCTATCTGCAACGATCCTTCTGAACCCCAGTCTCCAACGTCTACACTCTGCAACAGTCCTTCTGCACCCAAGTCTCCAACAGTCTTGGAGACTTGGGTGCAGAAGTCTGCTCTATGCAACAGTCTCTCTGAACCTCAGTCTGAAAAATCTGCTCTCGGCAACGATCCTTCTGCACCCCAGTCTCCAAACTCCGCTCTCTTTAACAGTCATTCTGCACCTCAGTCTCCAACCTCTGTTCTCTGTAAGATCCTTCTGAAACCCAGTCTCCAAGTCTGCTCTCTGTAACAGTCCTTCTGCACCCCAGTCCCCAAACTCTGCACTCTGTAACAGGCCTTCTGAACCCAAGTCTCCAATCTCTGCTCTCGGTAAAAGGCCATCTGCTTCCCAGTCTCCAACCTCTTCTCTCTGCTCTCTGTAACAGTCAACGCTGCTCTCTGTAACAGTCCTTCTGCACCCCAGTCTCTAAAATATGCTCTCTGCAAAATTCCTTCTCCACGCCAGTCTCCAACATCTGCTCTCTGCAACAGTCCTTCTGCACCCCAGTCTCCAAACTCTGCTCTATGAAACGAACATTCTGGACCCCAGTCTCCAACGTCTGCTCTCTGCAACAGTCCTTCTTAACCACATCTCCAACCACTGCTCTCTGTAAGATCCTTCAGCACTCCAGTTTGCAAACTCTGCTCTCTGTAAGATTTCTTCTCCACCACAGTCTCCAAACTCTTTCCTCTGCAACAGTCTTTCTGCTCCGCAGTCTCCGAGATCTGCTCTCTGTAACAGACTTTATGTACCACAGTTTCCAAACTCTGCTCTCTGTAACGGTCCTTCTGCAACCCAGTTTCCAACCTCTGCTTTTTGAATCAGTGCTTCTGAACTCCAGTCTCCAACCTCTGCTCTTTGTATCTATCTTTCTGCACCTAAGTATCCAACCTGTACTTTCTGTAACAGTCCTTCTGCACCCCAGTCTTCAACCTCTGCTCTCTTTAAAAGTCCTTCAATGCCGCAGTCTCCAACCTCTGGTCTCTGTACGGGTCCTTCTGCACCCCAATTTCCAAATTCTGCTTTCTGTAACAGTCCTTGTGCATGTAACTCTCTAAACTCTGCTCTCTGTAACAGTACTTCTACACCTCAGTCTGAAACCTCTGCTCTCCACGATTCTTCTGCACCACAGTCTCAAACCACTTCTCTATGTAACAGTCCACCTTCACCTCAGTCTCCAAAATCTACTTCAGCAAACCAGTCTCAAAACTCTGCTCTCTGTAACAGTCCTTCTTCACCCCAGTATCCAACCTCTCTTCTCTGTAACAGGCCTTCTGCACTCCAGTCTCAAAACTCTGTTCTCTATAGCAGGCCTTCTGCACCCCTGTTTTTAACCTCGACTCTCTTAAACTGTCCTTCTGCAACCGAGTCTCAAAACTCTGCTCTGTGTACCAAGACTTCTGCACCTCAATCTTCAACCTCTGCTCTCTGCAACAGTCCTTCTGCACCCCAGTCTCAAAACTCTGCTCTCTGTAACAATCCTTCTGCACCTCAGTCTGCAAACTCTGTTCTCTGCAACGGTCTTTCTGCAACTCAGTCTCCAACCTGTAATCTCTGTAACAGTCCTTCTGCACTTCAGTCTCCAACCTCTGCTCTCTGTAGGATCCTTCGCAAACCCAGTCTCCAAACTCTGCTCTCGGTAACATTCCTTCTGCACACCAGTCTTCAATCTCTTCTTTCTGCAAGGATCATTCTTTTTTTTATTGTTGGTCTTTCAAAACATTACATCTTTCTTAATATATCATGTTTCACAATTTGATTCAGAATGGTTATGAACTTCCATTATTACCCCATATACAGATTGCTGAATCACATCGGTTACATCAGTTACATTTCCATTGATTTACACATTGCCATTCTAGTGTCTGATGAATTCTTCTCTCTAACCTATCATCTACTATCCCCCCACCCCTCTCCTCTCCTCCCCTCTTCTCTCTCGACCACCTCTACTGTAAAACATTTATTCAACTTGTGTACTTCTTCCTTACCCCTTACTTCCTCTTGTATGTAATTTTATAAAACCCTGAGGATCACCTTCCCTTTCCCTGCAGATTCCCTTCTCTCTCCCTTTCCCTCCCCCCTCCCATCTCTATTTAATGTTAATCTTCTTCTCCTGCTCTTTGTCCCTACTCTGTCCTTAGTTACTCCCCTTATACCAAAGAAGTCATTTGGCATTTATTTTTTAAGGGTTGGCTAGCTTCACTTAGCATAATCTGCTCTAATGCCATCCATTTCCCTCCAAATTCTATGATTTTGTCGTTTCTTAATGCAGAGTAATACTCCATTGTGTATAAATGCCACATTTTTTTATCCATTCATCTATTGAAGGGCATCTAGGTTGGTTCCACAATCTTGCTATCGTGAATTGTGCTGCTGTGAACATCGATGCAGCAGTGTCCCTGTAGCATGCTCTTTTTAAGTCTTTAGGGAATAGACCGAGAAGGGGAATAGCTGGGTCAAATGGTGGTTCCATTCCCAACTTTCCAAGAAATCTCCATACTGCTTTCCAAATTGGCTGCACCATTTTGCAGTCCCACCAACAATGAACAAGTGTACCCTTTTCCCCGCATCCTCTCCAGCACTTTTTGTTGTTGACTTCATGATGGCTGCCAATCTTACTGGAGTGAGATGGTATCTTAGGGTAGTTTTGATTTGCATTTCTCTGACCGCTAGCGATGGTGAGCATTTTTTCATGTACTTGTTGATTGATTGTATGTCCTCCTCTGAAAAGTGTCTGTTCAGGTCCTTGGCCCATTTGTTGATTGGGTTATTTGTTGTCTTATTGTCTAATTTTTTGAGTTCTTTGTATACTCTGGATATTAGGGCTCTATCTGAAGTGTGTGGAGTAAAGATTTGTTCCCAGGATGTAGGCTCCCTGTTTATCTCTCTTATTGTTTCTTTTGCTGAGAAAAAACTTTTTAGTTTGAGTAAGTCCCATTTGTTGATTCTAGCTGTTAACTCTTGCGCTATGGGTGTTCTATTGAGGAATTTGGAGCCCGACCCCACAGTATGTAGATCATAGCCAACTTTTTCTTCTATCAGACGCCGTGTCTCTGATTTAATATCAAGCTCCTTGATCCATTTTGAGTTAACTTTTGTGCATGGTGAGAGAAAGGGATTCAGTTTCATTTTGATGCAAAGGGATTTCCAATTTTCCCAGCACCATTTGTTGAAGATGCTATCCTTCCTCCATTGCATGCTTATAGCCCCTTTATCAAATATAAGATAGTTGTAGTTTTGTGGATTGGTTACTGTGTCCTCTATTCTGTACCATTGGTCCACCTGTCTGTTCCGGTACCAGAACCACGCTGGTTTTGTTACTATTGCTCTGTAGTATAATTTGAGGTCTGGTATCGCTATACCGCCTGATTCACACTTTCTGCTTAGCATTGTTTTTGCTATTCTGGGTCTTTTATTATTCCATATGAATTTCATGATTCTTTTATCTATTTCTACAAGAAATGCTGTTGGAATTTTTATTGGCATTGCATTGAATATACAGAGAACTTTTGGTAGTATCACCATTTTGATGATGTTGGTTCTGCCTATCCATGAACAGGGTATATTTTTCCATCTTCTAAGGTCTTCTTCTATATCTTTCTTTAGGGTTCTGTAGTTTTCATTGCATAAATCTTTCACCTCTTTTGTTAGGTTGATTCCCAAGTATTTTATTTTTTGGGGGGATATTGTGAATGGAGTAGTTGTCCTCATTTCGGTATCAGAGAATTTGTCGCTGATATACAGGAATGCATTTGATTTATGCGTGTTGTTTTTATACCCTGACACTTTGCTGAATTTATTTATTAGCTCTAATAGTTACTTTGTAGACCCTTTTGGGTCTGTTAGGTATATAATCATGTCATCAGCAAATAGTGATAATTTAAGTTCTTCTTTTCCTATTTTTATGCCTTTAATTTCTTTCGTCTAATTGCTCTGGCCAGTGTTTTGAGAACTATGTTGAACAGAAGTGGTGAGAGAGGGCATCCCTGTCTTGTTCCAGATCTTAGAGGAAATGCCTTCAATTTCTCTCCATTCAGAATGATGCTGGCCTGTGGCTTATCATAGATTGCTTTTACAATGTTGAGGTATGATCCTGTTATCCCTAATTTTTCTAAAGTTTTGAACATAAAGGGATGCTGTACTTTGTCGAAAGCTTTTTCTGCATCTATTGAGATGATCATGTGGTTCTTATTTTTAAGTCTATTGATGTGGTGAATAACATTTATTGATTTTCGTATATTGAACCAGCCTTGCATCCCAGGGATGAATCCTACTTGATCATGGTGTATAATTTTTTTGATATGTTTTTGAATCCGGTTCGCTAGAATTTTATTGAGGATTTTTGCATCTAGGTTCATTAGAGATATTGATCTGTAGTTTTCTTTCTTGGAGGTGTCTTTGTCTGGTTTAGGGATTAGTGTGATGTTGGCCTCGTAGAATGTATTTGGAAGTTCTCCCTCTTTTTCTATTTCCTGAAATAGCTTGAAAAGTATTGGTGTTAGTTCCTATTTAAAGGTTTTGTAAAACTCTGCTGTATACCCATCCGTTCCTGGGCTTTTCTTGGTTGGTAGTCTTTTGATGGTTTCTTCTATTTCCTCTATTGTTATTGGTCGGTTTAGGTTGTCTATATCCTCCTGACTCAATCTGGGCATATCATATGACTTAAGAAATTTATCTGTACCTTCACTATCTTCTATTTTATTGGAGTATAGGGATTCAAAATAATTTTTAATTATCTTCTGTATTTCTGAAGTGTCTGTTGTGATATTGCCTTTTTCATCCCGTATGTTAGTAATTTGGATTCTCTCTCTTCTTCTCTTCATTAGCATGGATAAGGGTCTGTCGATCTTATTTATTTTTTCAAAGAACCAACTTTTAGTTTTGTCTATTTTTTCAATTGTTTCTTTTGTTTCGATTTCATTAATTTCAGCTCTGATTTTAATTATTTCTTGCCTTCTACTCCTATTGCTGTTGTTTTGCTCTTCTTTTTCTAGGATTTTGAGATGAAGTATGAGATCATTTATTTGTTGGTTTTTTCTTTTTTTAAGGAATGAACTCCAAGCAATAAATTTTCCTCTTAGAACTGCTTTCAATGTGTCCCATAGATTCCGATATGTTGTGTCTTTGTTTTAGTTTAACTCTAAGAAGTTTTTAATTTCCTCCTTAATGTCTTCTAAAACCCATTGATCATTCAGTAGCCTATTGTTCATTCTCCAAGTGATGCCTGATTTTTCCTTCCTTCTTTTATCATTGATTTTCAGTTTCATTCCATTATGATCAGACAAGATGCATGGTATTATCTCTACTCCTTTATATTGTCTAAGAGTTGCCCTGTGACATAATATATGATCTATTTTTGTGAAGGATCCATGTGCTACTGAGAAAAAAGTGTAACTACTTGATGTTGGATGGTATATTCTATATATGTAAATTAACTCTAGGTTGTTAATTGTGTTGTTGAGTTCTATAGTTTCCTTGTTTAACTTTTGTTTGGAAGATCTGTCTAGTGGTGAGAGAGGTGTGTTGAAGTCTCCCATGATTATTGTATGGTGGTCTATTAGACTCTTGAACTTGAGAAGTGTTTGCTTGATGAACATAGCTGCAACATTATTTGGGGCATATATATTTATGATATTTATGTCTTGTTGGTGTATGGTTCCCTTGAGCAGTATGTAGTGTCCCTCTTTATCCCTTTTGATTAACTTTGGCTTGAAATCTATTTTATTAGATATGAGTATGGATACTCCTGCTTGTTTCCGCAGTCCATATGAGTGGTATGATTTTTCCCAACCTTTCACCTTCAGTCTATGTATATCTTTTCCTATCAAATGCGTCTCCTGCAGGCAGCATATTGTTGGGTCTTGTTTTGTGATCCATTCAACTAGCCTGTGTCTCTTAATTGGTGAGTTTAAGCCATTAACATTTAGGGTTATTATTGAGATATGGTTTGTTCTTCCAGCCATATTTGTTTATTGATGATACTAAACCTGGTTTGTTTCCCTCTTTGATTACTTTCCCCCATTTACTGTCCTATTTCCCAATGTTGGTTTTCAACGTTATTTTCCACTTCCTCTTCCTGTAATGTTTTGCCAAGGATTTTTTTGAAGAGAAGGTTTTCTAGCTGCGAATTCTTTTAACTTTTGTTTATCATGAAAGGTTTTAATTTCATCTTCCATCCTGAAGCTTAATTTCGCCGGGTACACGATTCTTGGTTGGAATCCATTTTCTTTCAGTGTTTGATATATGTTATTCCAGGATCTTCTAGCTTTCAGCGTCTGTGTTGAGAGATCCGCTGTTATCCTGATTGGTTTACCCCTAAATGTAATCTGCTTCCTTTCTCTTGTAGCTTTTAAAATTCTTTCCTTATTCTGTATGTTGGACATCTTCATTATAATATGTCTAGGTGTGGATCTCTTATGGTTTTGCACATTCGGCATCCTGTAGGCTTCTAGGATTTGGGATTCTGTCTCATTCCTCAAGTCTGGGAAGTTTTCTCGTATTATTTCATTGAATAGATTATTTATTCCTTTGGTTTGGAGCTCTGTGCCTTCCTGTATCCCAATGACCCTTAAATTTTGTCTTTTGATATTGTCCCATAATTCTTGGATGTTCTGCTCATGGTTTCTTAGCAGTCTTGCTGAGCTGTCTATGTTCTTTTCCAGTTGAAATACTTTGTCTTCATTGTCGCATGTTCTATCTTCTAAGTGATCTACTCTGCTGGTAGTATTCTCAATTGAGTTTTTAAGTTGGTTTATTGCTTCCTGCATTTCTAGGATTTCTATTTGTTTGTTTTTTATTACCTCTATCTCTCTGTGAAATTGATCTTTTACTTCCTGGATTTGTTTGTCAATGTGATCTTTCATTGTCTGATTTTGCTGTCTCATGTCTTCCTTGAAACTCCAGATCATCTGAAGCATATATATCCTGAACTCTTTCTCTGATATTCCCTCTGTTGCAGTTATTGCTTCTTCTAAAGTTGAGTTGACCTGCATTACTTGTGGTCCTTTCTTTCCTTGTCTTTTCATACTGCCTTGTGGTTAAGAGCCGGGTGGGTGGGGCAGCCATTCGCAGAGTGAGAGATAGAGCTCCCGTGAGAGCCCGGTTGGTGGAGGGCACCTTCCGGTTGGGCAGGGCGGGCCGCGCAGCTCCGGGTGCCAGCCGCTAGCCAAAGCTGGTGCTGGCTGCAGGACTAAACTCTTGCACCCGCCGTGGAGCCGCCTGTGGAGCCGGGTAACTGCGGCCGCATGGTTAAGAGCCAGGCGTGTGGAGCAGCAGCTCGCTGAGGAAAAGATGGGCCTCCTGTGTTCGCCCAGATGGTGTAGGACGCCTGCCGGTTTGGGCCGCGCAGCTCCAGGTACCAGCCACTTGCAGAAGCAGGTGCTGGCTGCAGAACTAAACTCCTGCACCCGCCGTGGAGCCGCCTGTGGAGCCAGGAAGCTGTGGCCGCGTGGTCAACAGCCAGGCAGGTGGGTGGAGCAGCCTCTCACTGAGCGAGAGATGGGCCTCCCTTGCGAGCCCGGATGGTGAAGAATGCCTGCCGGTTCGGGTAGAACGACCAGCCGCCGGGTACTGGCCGCTTGCAGTAGCAGGTGCTGGCTGGGGGACTAAACACCTGCACCCGCTTTGGAACCGCCTGTGGAGCCAGGAAGCTGCGGCCGCGTGGTCAAGAGCCAGGCAGGTGGGTGGGGCAGCCTCTCGCTGAGCAAGATGGGCCTCCTGTGTGAGCCCGGATGGTGAAGGGCGCCTGCCAGTTTGGGCGGGGCGGGCCGGCCACCGGGTGCCAGCTGCTTGCGTTAGGGGGTGCTGTCTGGGGTACTAAACACCTGCACCCGCTGTGGAGCTGCCTGTGGAGGCCATGTGGTCTAGAGCCAGGCAGGTGGGTGGGGCAGCCTCTTGCTGAGCGAGAGATGGGCCTCCCGTGCGAGCCAAGATGGTGAAGAATGCCTGCCGGTTCGGGAAGAGCGCCCAGCCGCCGGGTGCTGGCCGCTTGCAGTAGCTGGTGCTGGCTGCGGTACTAAACACCTGCACCTGCTGTGGAGCCGCCTGTGGAGCTAGGTAACTGCAGCCGCATGGTTAAGAGCCAGGCATATGGAACAGCAGCTCCCTGAGGGAGAGATGGGCCTCCTGTGATAGCCCAGATAGTGAAGGGCACCTGCTGGTTCGGGCCACGCAGCTCTACGTGCCAGCCACTTGCAGAAGCGGGTTCTGGCTGCAGAACTAAACTCCTGCACCCGCCGTGGAGCTGCCTGTGGAGCCAGGAACCTGCGGCCGCGTGGTCAAGAGCAAGGCAGGTGGGTGGAGCAGCCTCTCACTGAGCGAGAGATGGGCCTCCCGTTGGAGCCCGGATGGTGAAGAATGCCTGCCAGTTCGGGCAGAGCGCCCAGCCGCCGGGTGCTGGACGCTTGCAGTAGCAGGTGCTGGCTGGGGGACTAAACACCTGCACCCGCCGTGGAACCACCTGTGGAGCCAGGAAGCTGAGGCAGCGTGGTCAAGAGCCAGGCAGGTGGGTGGGGCAGCCTCTTGCTGAGCAAGATGAGCCTCCCGTGTGAGCCCGGATGGTGAAGGGTGCCTTCCGGTTCGGGCAGGGCGGGCCGGCCTCCAGGTGCCGGCCGCTTGTGTTAGGGGGTGCTGGCTGGGGGACTAAACACCTGCACCCGCCAAGGAGCTGCCTGTGGAGGCCTTGTGGTCTAGAGCCAGGCAGGTGGGTGGGGCAGCCGCAGGCTGAGCCAGAGATAGGCTTCCCGTGAGAGCCGCTTTCAGGAGCGGCTAACGGCTGCAGCACTGTACCTCTGTGCCCATGTGGCCAGCCAAGATCCGCTTCTCTGGGACAAACTGTCACTTCCAATAAACCTACCAGTTCTCGGCTGCTCTCCTCTTCAGGGAATTCTGTTATAAGTTCCTCCATAGGTAGGCTGCGGCTGTTGCAGTGGGTGGTTCCGGTCCTGTTAAAGTGGAGACATTGGAATCCGAGAGAAGGATCATTCTTAACCCAATCTCCAACCTCTGCTCTCTGCAACAGTCTTTCTACAACCGAGTCTTTGACATCTGGTCTCTGCAACAGTCCTTCTGAACCACAGTCTGAAAACTCTGCTGTCTGCAACGAACCTCCTGCACTCCAGTCTCTTACCTCTGATGTCTGTTACAATCTTTCTGCACCTCAGTCTTCAACCTTTACTATCTGTAAGATCCATCTAAACCCCAGTCTCCAATATCCTATCTCTGTAACAGTTCTTCTGCACCTCACTCTCCAACTTCTTCTCTCTGCAACAGCCTTCTGCACCCCAGTCTGCGAACTCTGCTCTCTGCAACGATCATTCTAAACCCCAGTCTCCAATGTCTGCTCTCTGCAACAGTCTTTCTGCACCACAGTCTCAAACCTCGGCTCTCTGTAGGATCTTTCTGCACTCCAGTTTCCAAACTCTGCTCTCTCTAACATTCCTTCTCCACCACAGTCTCCAACCTCTGCTTTCTGCAAGGGTCCTGCGGCACCCCAGTCTCCAAACTCTGCCCTCTTCAACAGTCCTTCGGCTCCCCAGTCTCCAATATCTGCTCTCTGTAACAGTCCTTCTGTACTGCATTCACCAAACTCTGCTCTCTGTATCGGTCCTTCTGCACCCCAGACTCCATCCTCTGCTTTCTGTATCAGTCTTTCTGAACCCCAGTCTCCAACCTCTGCTCTCTGTAACAGACGTTCTTCACCCAGTCTCCAACATCTGCTCTCTGCCACAGCCCTTCTTCACCCCAGTCTCAAAACAATGCTCTCTGCAAAGATCCTTCTGGACCTCAGTCTTCAAAGTCTGCTCTCTGCAACAGTCCTTCTGCACCACAGTCTCCAACCTCTGATTTCTGTAAGATCTTTCTGCACGCCAGTTTCCAAAATCTGCTCTCTTTAACACTCTTTCTCCACCGCAGTCTCAAACCTCTGCTTTCGGCGAGGGTCCTGCGGCACCCCAGTCTCAAAACTCTTTTCTCTGTAACAGTCCTTCTGCTCCCCAGTCTCCAATATATGCTCTCTGTAACAGTCCTTCTGTATCATAATATCCAACCTATTCTCTCTGTAATAGTCCTTCTACAACCAAGTCTCCTTCCTCTGCTTTTTGAATCATCTTTTCTTAACCCCAGTCTCCAAACTTTGCTCTCTGTATCTCTCCTTCTGCACCTCAGTCTCCATCATGTGATTTCTGTAACAGTCCTTCTGCACCCCAGTCTTCAACGTCTGTCCTCTGTAACAGTCCTTCTGCACCCCAGTCTCAAAACTATGCTCTCTGCAACAGGCCTTCTGTATCCCAGTCTCCAAACTCTGCTCTCAGCAACAGTCCTTCTGCACCATAGTTACCAACATCTGCTCTCTGAGACAGTCTTTCTGTACCCCAGTCTCCAACCTTTACTCTCTGTAACAGTCCTCCTGTACTGCAGTCTCCACCTCTGCTCTCTGTAACGGTCTTTCTCCACCCAAGACTCCAAATTCTGCTTTCTGTATCAGTCCTTCTGCACCCAAGTGTTTAAACTCTGCTCTCTGTAAGAGTTCTTCTGGACCTCAGTCTCCAACCTCTGCTCTCAGCAACAGTCCTTCTGCACCCCAGTCTCCAACCTCTTCTCCCTGCAAAAGTACTTCTGCACCCCAGTCTTCATCCTCTGCTCTCTGTAACTGTCCTTCTGCACACCAGTCTCCAACATCTGCTCTCTGCACCGATCCTTTTTCACCCCAGTCTCCAACCTATCTTCTCTGCAACAGTTCTTCTGCACAACAGTCTCAAACATCTGCTCTCTGCAACGATCCTTCTGCACCTCAGTCTTCTACATGTACTCTCTGTAAGACCATTCTACAACCCAGTCTCCAAACTCTACTCTCTTTAACGATCCTTCTGCAGAATAGTTTCCAACCTCTGCTCTCTGTAACATGAATTTTGCAATCCAGTCTCGAAACTCTGCTCTCTGTAATCGGCCTTCAGAACCCCAGTCTCCAACCTCTTCTCTCTGCAATGATTTTTCTCCACCCCAGTCTCCAACCTCTGCTCTCGGCAACAGTCCTTCTGCACCCTAGTCACCAATATCTGCTTTCTGTAAGATCTTCATGTACTCCAGGCTCTGAACTCTGCTCTCTGTAACAATCCTTCTACACCCCAGTCTTCAACATCTGCTCTCTGCAACAGTTCTTCTGCACCTCAGTCTGAAATCTCTGATCTCTACAAGGACCCTTCTGCACCCCAGTCTCTTACCTCTGCTCTGTGTAACAGTCCTGCTGCATCTCAGTCTCACAAGTATGCTCTCTCTAAGATCCTTCTGCAACTTAGTCTTTAAACTCTGCCCTCTGTAACAGTCCTGCTGCACAACAGTCTCCAACCTCTGCTCTCTGTAACAGGACTTCGGCACCCCAGTCTCCAAACTCTTCTCTCTGCATCGATTCTTCTCCACCCCAGTCTCCACAATCTGCTCTCTGTAAGATCCATTTGAACCCCAGTCTCCAACCTCTGCTCTCATTAACAGTCCTTCTGCACACAAGTCTTCATATTCTGCTCTCTGTAACTGTCCTTCCGCACCTCAGTCTGCAATCTCTTCTCTCTTTAACAGTCCATCTGCACCTCAGTCTCTAAAACCTGCTCTCTGTCACACTCCTAATACACCCCAGTCTCCAAATTCTTCTCTCTGTAACAGTCTTTCTGCACCCCAGTCTCCAACATCTGCTCTCTGCCACAGTCCTTCTTCACCCCAGTCTCCAAACGAAGCTCTCTGCAAAGATCCTTCTAGACCCCAGTCTCCAACCTCTGCTCTCAGCAACAGTCCTTCTGCACCACAGTCTCAAACCTCTGATCTCTGTAAGATCTTTCTGCACTCCAGTTTCCAAAATGTGCTCTCTTTAACACTCCTTCTCAACCGCAGTCTCAAACCTCTGCTTTCTGCGAGGGTCCTGCGGCACCCCAGTCTCAAAACTCTTTTCTCTGTAACAGTCCTTCTGCTCCACAGTCTCCAACATCTAATCTCTGTAACAGTCCTTCTGTATTTCAGTATGCAACCTCTGCTCTCTGTAATGGTCCTTCTGCAACCCAGACTCCTACCTCTGCTTTTTGAATCAGTTTTCTTAACCCCAGTCTCCAACCTTTGCTCTCTGTATCTCTCCTTCTGCACGTCAGTCTCCATCATGTGATTTCTGTAACAGTCCTTCTGCACCCCAGTCTTAAACGTCTGTCCTCTGTAACAGTCCTTCTGCACCCCAGTCTCAAACCTATGCTCTCTGCAACAGGCCTTCTGCATCCCAGTCTCCAAACTCTGCTCTCAGCAACAGTCCTTCTGCACCATAGTTACCAACATCTGCTCTCTGAAACAGTCTTTCTGCACCCCAGTCTCCAACCTCTACTCTCTGTAACAGTCCTCCTTTACTGCAGTCTCCACCTCTGCTCTCTGTAACGGTCTTTCTCCACCCAAGACTCCAAATTCTGCTTTCTGTATCAGTCCTTCTGCACCCAAGTGTTTAAACTCTGCTCTCTGTAAGAGTCCTTCTGGACCTCAGTCTCCAACCTCTGCTCTCAGCAACAGTCCTTATGCACCCCAGTCTCCAACCTCTGCTCCCTGCAAAAGTACTTCTGAACCCCAGTCTTCATCCTCTGCTCTCTGTAACAATCCTTCTGCACTTCAGTCTCCAAACTCTGTTCTCTGCAATGGTCATTCTGTACCTCAGTTTACGACTTCTACTCTCTTTAACCCTCCTTCTGCACCTCATTCTCCAACCTCTGCTCTCTGTAGGATCCTTCTCCAACACAGGATCCAAACTCTGCTCTCTGTAGTAGTTCTTCTGCACACCTGTCTCCACACTCTGCTCTTTACAACGATTCTTCTTCACCCCAGTCTCCAACCTCTGCTCTTTGCATCAGTCCTTCTGCAACTCAGTCTGAAAACTCTGCTCTCTGCAATGATCCTTCTGCACGTCAGCCTCCTACCTCTGCTCTCTGTAAGACCCTTCTGCAACAAAGTCTCCAAACACTGCTCTCTGTAACAGTCCTTCTGCACAACAGTTTCCAACCTCTTCTCTCTGTAACAGGAATTCTGCAACCCAGTCTCGAGACTATGCTCTTTGTAACAGTCCTTCTGCACCCCAGATTCCAACCTCTGCTCTCGGCAACAGACCTTCTGCACCCCAGTCTTTAACCTCTTTTCTCTGTAACAATCCTTCTGCACCCCAGTCTTCTACTACTTCTCTCTTTAATATGCCTTCTGCACCTCAGTCTCCATCCTTTGCTCTCTGCAAAGGTCCTTCTGGACACCTGTCATAAACCTCTGCTCTCTGCAACAGCCCTTCTGCACCCCAGTCTCCAAAATCTTCTCGCTGCAACAATTCTTCTCCATCCCAGTCTCAAACCTCTGCTCTCTGTAACAGTCCTTCTGCACCCCAGTCTCTAAACTCTGCTCTCTTTAACAGTCCTTCTGCAACCTAGTGTCCAACATCTGCTCTCTGTAAGTGTCCTTCTGCACCCCAGTCTCCACACTCTGCTTTCTGTATCAGTCCTTCTGCACCCCAGTCTCCAACCTCTGCTCTCTGCAACAGTCTTTCTGCACCCTAGTTAGCAACATCTGATCTCTGCAAAAGCCTTCTGCACCCCAGACTCCAACCACTGCTCTCTGTAAAAGACATTCTGTACTGCAGTCCAACCTCTGCTCTCTGTAACCTTCTTTCTTCACCACAAACTCCAATCTCTGCTTTCTCTATCAGTCCTTCTTCACCACAGTCTAAAAACTCTGCTCTCTGTAAGAGTCCTACTGCACATCAGTCTCCAACCTCTTCTCTCTGTAAGATCCTACTGCACCCTAGTATCCAAACTCTGCTCTCTGTATCATGCCTTCTCTACCCCAGTCTCCAACCTATGCTTTCTGCTATGGTCGAGATGCACCCCAGTCTAAAACCTCTGTCCTCTGCAACAGTTTTTCTGCTCCCCAGTCTCCAACCTCTGCTCTCTGTAAGAGTCCTTCTGTACCGCAGTCTCAAAACTCTGCTCTCTGTAAGATTCTTCTGAAAACCAGTCTCCAAACTCTGCTTGCTGTAACAGTACTTCTGAACCAAGACTCCAAACTCTGCTCAATGTAACAGTCCTTCTGCACACAACTCTCCAACCTCTGCTCTCTGTAACAGTCCTTCGGCACCCCCAGTCTCCACCCTCTGCTCTATGTAACAATCCTTCTGCACCCAAGTCTCCAACGTCTGTTTCTGCAACAATCCTTCTTCACCCCAGTCTCCAAACTTATTTCACAGGAAGATTCTTCTGCACCCCAGTTTCCAAACTCTTCTCTCGGTAACATTCCTTCTGCACCACAGTCTCTAACGTATACTCTCTTCAATGGTCCCTATGCACCCCAATCTCCAACCGTGTTCTCTACAACAGTTCTTCGATACCGCAGTCTTCAACCTCTGTTCTCTGTAAGGTTTTTTCTGCACCCCATTCTCCAAACTTTGCTCTCTGTAACAGTCCTTCTGCACCTCACTCTGCAACCTCTGCTCTCTGCAACAGTCCTTCTGCACCCCAGTCTCCAAAATCTGCTTTCTGCAACAGTCCTTTTCCACCCCAGTCTCCAACTTCTGCTCTCTGTTACCGTCCTTCTGTACTTCAGACTCCAACCTCTGCTCTCTGTAACGGTCTTTCTGAACCGCAGTTTCCAAACTCTGCTTTCTGTATCAGTCCTTTTGCACCCCGGTTTCAAAACTCTGCTCTCGGTAACAGTCCTTCTGCACCTCAGACTGCAACCTCTGCTCTCTGCAACAGTCCTACTGGGCCCCAATCTCAAACCTCTGCTCTCTGCATCAATCCTTCTGCACCTCAGTGTTTAAACTCTGCTCTCTGTATGATCGTTCTGAAACCCAGTCTCTAACCTCTGCTATCTGCAATGGTCCATCTGCACCCCACTCTCCAAACTCTGTTCTCCACAACAGTTATTCTGCACTCCATTCTCCAACCTTTGCTCCCTGTAACAGTTCTTCTGTACAACAGTATCCAACCTTTGTTTTCTGTAAGGGTCCTTCTGCACCTCAGTTTGCAAACTCTGCTCTCTGCAACAGTCCCCCTTCACCCCAGTCTTCAACCTCTGCTCACTGCAACAGTCCTTCTGCAGCCCAGTCTCCGAAATATACTCTCTGCAATATTCTTTTTCCACCCCAATCTCAAACCTCTGCTCTCTGTAACCGTCCTTCTGTACTTCTGTCTCCAACCTCTTATCTCTGTAACGGTCCTCTTGAACCCCAGTCTCCAAAGTCTGCTTTCTGTATCAGTCTTTCTGCACCCCGGTCTAAAAACTATGATCTGTAACAGTCCGTCTGCACCTCAGACTTCAACCTCTGCTCTCTGCAACAGTCCTACTGCGGCCCAATCTCCAACCTCTGCTCTCTGCAACAGTCGTTCTGCACCTCAAACTCTCCTCTTTGTATGTTACTTCTGAAATCCAGTCTCCAACCTCTGCTATATGCAATGGTCCTTCTGCACCCCAGTCTCCAACCTCTGTTCTCTACAACAGTTATTCTGCACCACAGTCTCTAACATCTGCCCTCTGCAACAGTCCTTCTCCACCTCAGTCTCAAACTTTGCTCTCTGCAACAGTCCTTCTGCACCCCAGTAACCAAGCTCTGCTTTCTGTATCAGTCCTTCTGCACCCCAGTCTCCAAACTCTGCTCTCTATAACAGTCCTCTACACCTCAGTCTCTAAAACAGTCTTTCTGCACCTCAGTCTCCAACCTCTGCTCTCTGTAACAGTCCTTCTGTACCTCAGTCTCCAAACTCTGCTTTCCGTAAGATCCTATTGCAACCCAGTCTTCAAACTCTGCTCTCTGTAACTGTCCTTCTGTACCCCAGTCTCCAAGCACTGCTCTCTGTAATGGGACTTCTGCACCCGAATCTCCAACCTCTGCTCTCTGCTAGGGTCCTTCTGCACCTCAGTCTCCAAACTCTTCTCTCTGTAACAGTGCTTCTGCACCTCAGTCTCCAAACTCTGCTCTCTTTAACATCCTCCTGAAACCCAGTATTAAACCTCTGCTCTCTGCAACAGTCCTTCTGCAAGACAGTCTTCAAACTCTGCTCTTTGTAAACGGCCTTCTGCACCCCAGTCTCCAACCTCTGTTATCTGTATCAGTCCTTCTTCATTCCAGTCTCCAACCTCTGCTCTCTGCAACGATTCTTCTGCAACCCAGTCTCCAATGTATGCTCGCTGTAAGATCCTTCTGCACACCTGTCTCAAACCTCTGCTCTCTGTAACACTCCTCTGTACCAGAGTCTCCAACTTCTGCTCTCTGTAAGGGTCCTTCTGCACCTCAGTCTCAGACTTCTTCTCTCTGCAACACTCCTTCTGCACCCCAGTCTTCTCTGCAACAGTTTTTCTGTACCTCAGTATTTAACCTGTGCTCTCTGTTAAAGTCCTTCTGCACCCCAGTCTCCGACCTGTGCTCTCAGTAAAAGTCCTTCTGCTCCACAGTCTCCAACCTCTGCTCTCTCTAACCATCCTTCTGAACCCAAATCTCCAAATTCTGCTCTCTGCAATGATCCTTCTGCACCACAGTCTCCAAAGTCTGCTGTCTGTAACTGTCCTTCTGCACCCCAGTCTTCAAACTCTGCTTTCTGTAACCGTCATCCGCATCTCAGTTTCCATCCTCTGCTCTATGCAACAGTTCTTCTTCACCCACGTCTCCAACATCTGCTCTCGGAAAAAGTCTTTCTAAACCCTAGTCTCCAACCTCTGCTCTGTGTTACAGTCCTTGTAAAGCCCAGTCTCCATACACTGCTCGCCCCAAAGAACCTTGGGCACCCCAGTCTCCATACTCTTCTCTCTGAAACTGTCCTTTTGCACCCCAGTCTCCAGGATCTGCTCTTTGCATCAGTCCTTCTCCACCCCAGTCTCCAACCTCTGCTCTCTGTAACAGTCATTCTGGACCCCAATCTCCAAACTCTATTCTCTGTAAAAGTCTTTCTACACCCCAGTCTAAAACCTCTGCCCTCTGCAAAAGTTTTTCTGCACCCCAGTCTTCAACCTCTTTTCTCTGTAACTATCATTCTGCACCCCAGTCTCCAACCTCTGCTCTTTGCAAGGGTCCTTCTGCACCTCAGTCTCCAACCTCTACTCTCTGAAACAGTGCTTTTGCACCTCAGTCTCCAACCTCTGCTCTTTGTAAGATCCTTCTGCACTCCAGTCTCCAAACTCTGCTCTCTGTAACAGGCCTTGGGCACCCCAGTCTCCAAACTCTGCTCTCTGTATCAGTCTATCTGCACCCCAGTCTCCAACCTCTGCTCTCTGAAACGATCCTTCTGCACCCCAGTCTCCAACCTCTGCTCCCTGAAATAGTCTTTGTGCAACTCAGTCTCCAACATCTGATCTCTGAAACAGTCTTTATGTACCTCTGTCTCCTACCTCTGCTCCCTGTAAGATCCTTCTGAAAACAAGTCTGCAAACTTTGCTCTCTGTAACAGTTTTTCTGAACCCCAGTCTCTAAACTCTGCTCTCTGGAACAGGCCTTCTGAATTCCAGTCTCCAACATCTGCTCTCTCTAAGAGGCCTTCTGTACCCCAGTCGCCAACCTCTACTCTCTGCAATGATCCATCTGCACCCCAGTCTCCTACCTCTGCTCTTTAAAACAGTCCTTCTGCACCCTTGTCGCCTACCTCTGCTCACTGTAAGATCCTTCTGCACACCAGTCTCCAACCCCTGCTCACTGAAACAGTCATTCTAGAACCTAGTCTTCAAACTCTGCTCTCTGCAACATTGCTTCTGCCCCCAGTATCAAACATATGCTTTTTGTAAAAGTCTGTCTGCACCCCGGTCTTTAACCTCTGCTCTCTGTAATGAGTTTTATGCACCCCAGTCTCAAACATCCGCTCTCTGTAACAGTCCTTCTGCCCCAAAGTCTCCAAACTTTTTTCTCTGTAGGATCTTTCTGAAACCCAGTCTCCAAGGTCTGCTACCTGTAACTGTCTTCTGCACCCCAGTCTTTAACAACTGCTCTCTGAAACAGTCCTTCTGCACCTCAGTCTCCAAACTCTGATTTCTGCAACAGTCCTTCTGCACCCAAGTCTCCAACCTCTGCTCTCTACAACATTTCTTCTGCACCCCAATCTTTAAATTGTGCTCTCTGTATGAGTCTTTCTGCACCTAAGTCTCAAAACTCTGTTCTCTTTAACGATGCTTCTGCACCCCAGTCTCGAACCTCTGCTCTCTGCAAATACCCTTTGGCACCTCAGTCTCCAACCTCTGCTCTCTGCAACGATCCTTCTGCACCCCAGTCTCAAACCTCCTCTCGCTTCAACAGCCTTTTTGAACCCCAGTCTCCAACATTTGCTTTTTCCAACAGTTCTTCTATACCTCAGTCTGAAAACTCCGCTCTCTGTAATACTCCATTTGCAACCCAGTCTCCAAACTCTGCTCTCTGTAACAGTCCTTCTGTACCTCATTCTCCAATCTTTGCTCTATGCAACATTCTTTGTGCGCACAAGTCTCCAACATCTGCTCTGTTAAACAGTCCTTCTACACCACAGTCTCCAACTCTCCTTTCTGAAACACTCCTTCTACACACCAGTCTCCATTCTCTGATCTCCCCAACTATTCTTCTGCACCCCAGTCTCCAAAGTCTGTTCTCTTCTCAGTTCTTCTGCACCCCAGTAAACAACCTCTGCTCTCTGTATCAGTCCTTCTGTACCACAGTCTCTAACCTCTGTTCTTTGTAAGGGTCCTTATGCACCCCAGTGTCCAACCTCTGCTTTCTGTATCAGTCATTTTGAACCACAATCTCCAAACACTGACCTCTGTAACCGTCTGTCTGCAACTCAGTCTGCAACCTCTGCTCTTTGCAACAGTCCTTCTACACCCTAGTCTCAAAACTGTGCTCTCTGCAACAGTCCTTTTGCACCCCAGTCTCTAACATTTGCTCTCTGCAACAGTCATTATCCACCCTACTCTCCAAACTTTGCTCTCTGTAACAGTCCTTCTGTACCACATTCTCAAAACTCTGCTCTCTGTAAGGGTACTTCTGCACCCGAGTCTTTAACCTCTGCTTTTTGTGTCAGTCCTTCTGCATCCCAGTTTCAAACCTCTTCTCTGTGTAACTGTCCTGCACTTTAGTCTCCAACCTCTGCTCTCTGCTACAGTCCTTCTGGACCCAAATCTCTAACCAATACTCTCTGCAACGGTCCTTCTACATCCCAGTCTAAAACCCCTGCACTCTGCAAAAATCCTTCTGAACCCCAGTCTCCAACCTCTGATCTCTGTAACAATCCTTATGCACCTCAGTCTCAAACCTCTGCTCTCTGCAACGGTTCTTCTGCACCTCAGTCTCCAACCTCTACTCTCTGTAACAGTGCTTCTTCGCCTCAAACTCCATCCTCTGCTCTCCTTAAGATCCTTCTGCAACCCCGTCTCCAATCTCTGCTCTCTGTAGCAGTCCTTCATCACCCCAGTCTCCAAATTCTGCTCTCTGTAACAGGCCTTCTGCACCCCAATCTCCAACCTCTGCTCTCTGTATCAATCTGCACCCCAGTCTCCAACGTCTGCTCTCTGCAACGATCCTTCTGCACCCAAGTCTCTAACCTCTGCTCTCTGAAACAGTTTTTGTGCAACCCAGTCTACAACATCTGCTCTCTGCAAAAGTTCTTCTAACTCAGTCTGAAAACTCTGCTCTCTGCAATAATCCTTCTGCACACAAGTCTCCAACCTCTGCTCTCTGTAACAGTCCTTAAGCACCTCAGCCTCCAACCTCTGCTTTAAGCAACAGTCATTCTGCACCACAGTCTGCAACATCTGCTCTCTGCAACATTCCTTCTGCACCCCAGTATCAAACCATTGCTCTCTGTAAAATTCGTCTGCACCCCAGTCTCTAACCTCTGCTTTCTGTAACAGTCCTTCTGCACCCCAGTCTTTAAATTCTGCTCCCTGCAACAGTCTTTCTGCACCTCAGTCTCCAACCTCTTCTTACTGCAACAGTTTTTCTGCAAACAAATCTCCAAACTCTGCTCTTTGCAACATTTCTTCTGCACCCCAGTCTCCAACCTGTACTCTCTGTAAAAGTCCTTCTTCACCCCAGTCTCCAAACTTTGCTCTCTGTAACTATTCTTCTGCGTCCCAGTCTCGAACCTCTGCTCTCTGCAACAATCCTTCTCTACCTCAGTCTCGAACCTCTGCTCTCTGCAACGATCCTTCTGCACCCCAGTCTGAAACCTCTGCTAGCTGCAACTGTCCTTGTGAACCCCAGTCTCCAACATCTGCTTCCTGCAACAGTTCTTCTGTACCTCGGTCTGAACACTCTTCTCTCTGTAATAATCCATCTGCACCCCAGGTTCAAACCTCTGCTCTCTGTAACAGTCCTTCTGTAACTCAGTCTCCAATCACTGCTCTCTGCAACAGTCCTTCTACAACCCAGTCTCCATACTCTGATCGCCCCAAGGGTCCTTCTGCACGCCAGTCTCCAAACTCTGTTCTCGACATTGGTTCTTATGCACACCAGACTCCAACCTCTACTCTCTGTAACAGTCCTTCTGTACCACAGTCTCCAACCTCTGTTCTCTGTAAGGGTCCTTATGCACCCCAGTATCCAACCTCTGCTTTCTGTATCAGTCGTTTTGAACCACAGTCTCCAAACTCTGCCCTCTGTAACTGTCCTTCTGCAACTCAGTCTGCAACCTCTCCTCTCTGCAACAGTCCTTCTGCACCCCACACTCCATCTTCTGCTCTCTGCAACAGTCATTTTGCACCCCAGTCTCCAACATCTGCTTTCTGCTACAGTCATTCTCCACCTTGGTCTCCAACCTCTGCTCTCTGCAACAGTCCTTCTACACCCCAGTCTCCATACTCTGCTCCCACCAACGATCCTTCTGCACCCCAGTCTCCAACGTCTGTTCTCTGCAAAAGTCCTTCTACACCCCAGTCTCCAACCTCTGCTCTCTGCAACAGTCCTTCAACAACCCAATCCTTATACTCTGCTCGCCCCAACGATCCATCAGCACCCAAGTTTGCAACCTCTAATTTCTACATAAATTCTTTTGCACCCCAGTCTCAAACCTCTGCTCTCTATAACAGTCCTTCTGTACGGCAGTCTCCAACTTCTGTTCTCTGCAACGAAACTTCTACACCCCAGGCTCCAACATCTGCTCTCTGCAAAAGTCCTTCTGCACCTCAATCTGAAAATTTTGCTCTCTGCAACAATCCTTCTGCACCCCAGACTTCAACATCTGCTCTCTGTAACAGTCCTTCTGCACCTCAGTTTTCAAACTCTGCTCAATGTAAGATCCTTCTGCAACACAGTCTCCAAAATTTGCTCCCATTAACAGTCCTTCTGCACCTCAGTCTCCAACCTCTGCTCTCTATAACAGTCGATCTACACCTCAGTCTGAAACCTCTTCTCTCGGCAGGATCTATCTGAATCCCAGTCTCCAGACACTGCTCTCTGTAACAGTCCTCCTGAACCTCAGTTTCCAAACTCTGCTGTTTGTAAGAACCTTCTGCCACTCAGTCCCTAACTCTGCTCTCTATAACAGTCCTTCTGCACCCCAGTCTTCAACCTCTGCTCTCTGTAACAGGCCTTATGCACCCCAGTCTCCAACCTCTTCTCTCTGCAACGATCATTTTACACCTCAGTCTCCAACATCTGCTCTCTGTAAGATCCTTCTGCAACCCAGTCTCCAGACTCTGCCCTCGCTAGCAGACCTGCTGCACCTCTTCTTTGAACTCTCCTCTTTTTAACAAGCCTTCTGCACCCCAGTCTCCAACCTGTGGTCTCTGCAACAGTCCTTCTGCACCTCAGTCTTAAAACGCTGTTCTCTGCTATTATCCTTTTGCACCACAGTCTCCAACCTCTACTCTCTCTAACAGTCCTTCTGCACCTGGGTCTCCAACATCTGCTCTCTGTTAGATTTTTCTTCAAACCAGTCTCTAAACTCTGTGATCTATAGCAGTCTTTCTGGACCCCTTCTCCACACTCTGCTCTCTGTAACAGGCGTTCTGCAACCCAGTCTCCAACCTCTGCTCCCTGTAACTCTCTTTTTGCACCTCAGTTTCCAACCTCTGCTTTCTGCAACGATCATTCTGCACCCTAGTCTCCAACGTCTCCTCTCCTCAACAGTCCTTCTGAACCTCTGTCTCCAAATTCTGCTCTCTGCAACAGTCCTTCTTCACCCAAGTCTCTAACATCTGCTCTCTGCAACAGTCCTTCTACACCCCAGTCTTCAACCTCTAATCTGTGTAAAAGTCATTCTGCACCCCAGTCTCCAACCTCTGCTCTCTGTAACAATTCTTCTGCACCCAAGTCTTCAACCTGTGCTCTCTGTAACAGTCCTTCTTCCCCATATACTCCAACTTCTGCTCACTGTTACAGTCTTTATATACCGCAGTCTCCAACCTCTGCTCTCTATAACGGTCCCTCTGTACCCCAATTTCCAACCTCTGCTTTCTGTAACAGTCCTTCTGCACCTCAGTCTGAAACCTCTGCTCTCTGCACTATCCTTCTGCACCCCAGTCTCCAACCTCTGCTCTCTGTAGCAGGCCTTATGCACCCCATTCTCCAAACTCTGCCCTCTGAAACTATCCTTCTGCACGCCAATCTGCAACCTCTGCTCTTTTTAACGGTCCTTCTGCACCACAGTCTCACACCTTTGTTTTCTGTATCATAATTCTTCACCCCAGTCTCAAACGTCTGCTCTGTGTAACAGTCCTTCTGCATCTCAGTCTCCAACGTCTGCTCTCTGCAACAGTCCTTCTGCACCCCAGTCTCCAACCTCTGCTTTTAGCAACATTCCTTCTGCACCCCAGTCTCCAACCTGTGCTCTCTGTAACAGTCCTTCTGCACCGCAGTCTCCGACCTCTTCTCTCTGTAACAATCCTTCTGCAGCCCAGTCTCCACCTCTGCTCTCTTCAAGGATTCTTCTGCAACTCTGTCTCCAACTTCTGCTCTCTTCAATGATCATTCTGCACCCGAGTCTCCAATTTCTGCTCTCTGTAACTTTTTCAGCACCTAAAACTCCAACCTCTGCTCTCTGCAAACGTCCTTCTGCACCCTTGTCTCCAACCTCTTCTCTCTGCAACAATCCTTATGCACCGCAGTCTCCAAAATCTGCTCTCTGTAACTGTCTTTCTGCACCCCAGTCTCCAAAGTCTCCTCTCCTTAACACTTTTTCTGCACCGCAGTCTCCAACCTCTGTTCTCTGTAAGGTCGTTCTGCACCCAAGTTTCCAAACTCTGCTCTCTGTAACATTTCTTCTCCAAATCAGTCTAAAATCTCTGCTTTCTTCAAAGGTCCTACTGCAACCCAGTCTCCAACATCTGTTCTCTGCAACAGTCTTTCTACTCCCAAGTGTCAAACCTCTGCTCTCTGTAACAGTCTTTCTGTACCGCAGTCTCCAACCTCTGCTCTCTGTACCGGTCCTTCTGCACCCCAGTCTCAAATCTCTGCTTTCTGTATAAGTTTTTTTGAACCATGGTTTCCAACCTCTGCTCTCTGTAACAGTACTTTTGCACCTTTGTCTCAAACCTCTGAACTCTGCAACCTTACTTCTGCACCCCATTCTCTAACCTCTGCTCTCTGTAAAAGTCCTTCTGCACCCAATTCTCTAACCCCTGCTGTATGCAACAGTCCTTCTGTATCACAGTCTCCAACCTCTGGTCTCTGTACCGGTCCTTCTACACCCCAGTCTCAAAACTCTTCTCTCTGTAACATTCTTTCTGCACCTCAGTTTCCAACCTCTGCATATGCAAAAGTTCTTCTGCACCCCAGTCTCCAAACTCTGCTTCCTGCAACAGTTCTTCTGAACCCCAGTCTCCAACATCTGCACTCTGAAACAGTTCTTCTATAAACCATTCTCCAACCTCTGCTCTCTGTAACAGTCCTCGTGTATTGCAGTCTCCGAACTCTGCTCTCTGCAACGGTCCTTCTGAACCCAAGTCTCCAAACTTTGCTTTTTTTATCAGTCCTTCTGAACCCCAGTCTCAAACCTCTGCTCTCTGTAACAGTCCTTATGCACCACAGTCTCCAAATTCTCCTCTCTGCAACAGTCCTTCTGCAAACAAGTCTCCAACACCTACTCCCTGCACCAGTTCTTTTTCACCCCATTCTTCGACCTCTGCTATCTGCAACATTCCTTCTGCACCCCAGTCTCCAACCTCTGCTCTCTGTAACAACCTTCTGCACCTCTGTCTCCACCTCTGCTCTCTGCAATGTTTCCTCTGCACCTCAGTCTCCAACCTCTGTTCACTTTAACAGTCCTTCTGCCCACCAGTCTCAAACCTCTGCTCTCTACAAAGATGCTTCTGCACCCCAGTCTCCAACATCTGTAATCTCCCACAGTCCTTCTGAAACTCAGTGTAAAAACTCGGATCTCGGCAACAATTTCTCTGCACCCCAGGCTCTAAACTCTGCTCTCTGTAACAGGCCTGTTCCACCTCAGTCTCCAACCTCTTCTTTCTGTAAGAACCTGTTGCAACCCTGTCTCCAAACTCTGCTCTCTGTAACAGTCCTTCTGCACCCCAGTCTCCAACCTCTGCTCTCTGTAACAGTCCTTCTCTACCCTGTCTCCAACCTCTCCTCTCTGCAACGGTCCTTCTGCACGACAGTCCTCAATCTCTGTTCTCGGCAAGAGTCCTTCTGCACCCCAGTCTACAAACTCTGCTCTGGTTATCATAAATTCTGCACCCCAGTCTCCAACCTCTGCTTTATGTAAGGTCTTTCTGCGACCCAGTCTCCAAACTCTGGTCTCTGTAACAGTCCTTCTGCACCCCAGTCTCAAACCTCTGCGCTGTGCAACAGTTCGTCTGCATCGCAGTCTCCATCCTCTCCTCTCTGAAAGGTCCTTCTGCACCCCAGTCTCCAAACTTTGATCTTCGTAACAGTCCTTCTTCACCCCAATCTCCAACCTCTGCTCAGTGTAACAATCCTTCTGCACCTCAGTCTCCAACCTCTGATTTCTGCAAGAATCTTTCTGCACCCCAGTCTCAAACCATTGCTCTCGGTAACATTTCTTCTGCACCTCAGTCTCCAACCTCTTCTCTATGTAAGATCCTTCTGCCACCCATTCTCCAAACTCTGCTCTCTGTAACAGTCCTTTTGCACCCAAGTCTCCAACCTCTGCTCTGTGCAACAGTTCGTCTGTACCCGACTCTCCAACCTCTGCTCTCTGTATGATACTTCTGAACCCAATCTCAAAACTCTGATCTCTGTAACACTTCTTCTTCACCCCAGTCTCCAACATCTGCTCCCTGCAACAATCCTTCTGCACCCAAGTCTTTAACTTCTGCTCTCAGAAAAACTTCTTCTGAACCCCAGTCTTTAAAATATACTCTCTGAAACAGTCCTTCTGCATCCCATTCTCCAACCTCTGCTCTCTGCAACAGTCCTTCTGTACCCTGGCCTCCAACCTCTGCGCTTTGTAACAGTCCTTATGTACTGCAGTCTCCAACCTCCACTGTCTTTAAGGTTCATTCTGGACTCAAGTCTCCAACCTCTGCTTTCTGTAACAGTCCTCTGCATCTCAGTCTACAAAATCTACTCTCTATAACAGTCCTTCTGCACCCCAGTCTCCAAAGTGTGCTCTCTGCAACAGTCCATCTACACTCCAGTCTTCAACCTCTGCTCTGTGTAACAGTCCTTCTGCAACCCAGTTTCCAATCTCTGCTCTCTGCAAGGATCCTTCTGCATCCCAGTCTCAAAATCTGCTCTCTGCAACCGTCCTTCTGCACCCAAGTCTCCAACCTCTCCTCTCTGCAATGATCCTTCTGCACAAAACTCTCCAACCTCTACTCTCTGCAATAATCCTACTGCACTCCAGTCGCCAACCTCTGCTCTCTGTAATAATCCTTCTGCACCGCAGTCTCCAAACTCTGCTCTTTGTAACAGCCCTTCTGTACCCAGTCTCCAAACTCTGCTCTCTTTAACATTCTTTCTGCATCTCAGTCTCCTACCACTGCTCTCTGCAACAGTTCTTCTGCACACCAGTCTCCAACATCTGCACTCTGAAACAGTTCTTCTCCACTCCAGTCTCCAACCTCTGTTCTCTGTAAAAGTCGTTCTGTATTGCAGTCTCCAAACTCTGCTCTTTGTAATGGTCCTTCTGCACCTCAGTCTCCAACCTCTGCTTTCTGTAACAGTCCTTCTGCACTTCAGTCTTAAACCTCTGCTCTTTGCATGATCCTTCTGCACCCCTGTCTCCAACCACTGCTCTCTGTAACTGTCGTCCTGCACCTCAGTCACCAACCTCTGCTCTCTGTAAGATCCTTCTGCAACCCAGCCTCAAAACTCTGCTCTCTATAACAGTCCTTCTGCAACCCAGTCTTCAATCTCTGCTCTCTGTAGCAGGCCTTTGCACCCCAGTCTCTAAACTCTGCTCTCTGAAACAGTTTTTCTGCATGCCAGACTCCAACCTCTGCTCTCTGTAACGGTCCTTCTGAACCCCAGTCTCCCACCTCAGCTTTCTGTATCATAATTCTTCACCCCAGTCTGCATCGTCTTCTCTGTGTAAAAGTCCTTCTGCATCTCAGTCTCCAAACTCTGTTCTTTACAACAGTCCTTCTGCACCCGAGGCTCCAAACTCTGATCTTTACAACAGTCCTTCTGCACCCCAGTCTCCAGCATCTGCTCCTTGCAACAATCCTTCTCCATTCCAGTCTCCAAGTTCTGCTCTCTGGAACACTCTTTCTGCACCCAAGTCTCGAAAATCTGCTCTCTGCAAAAGTCCTTCTGCACCTCAGTCTGAAAACTCTGCTCTCTTCTACAATCATTCTGCAACCCAGTCTCCAAACTCTGCTCTCTGTAACAGTTCTTCTACACCTCAGTCACCAAACTCTGCTCTCTATAATATCCTTTTGCACACCAGTCTCCAAACTGAGATATCTGTAATAGGCCTTCTGCACGCCAGTCTGCAAACTCTGCTCCCTGAAAAAAAACTTCTGCACCCCATTCTCCAAGTTGAGGTCAATGAAAGAGACCTTCTGCACCCCACCCTAGAACATCTGCTCTCTGCAACAGTCCATCTGCACCTAATTCTTAAAAATCTGCTCTCTGCAACAATCATTCTGCAACCCAGTCTCCAACCTCTGCTATCTGTAACAGTCCTTCTGCACCTCAGTCTCCAAACTCTGCTCTCTATAATATCCTGCTGCACACCATTCTAGAAACTGTGCTATCTGTAACAGTCCTTCTGGACCCCAGTCTCCAACCTCTGCTCTCTATAACAGGCCTTCAGCACCCCAGTCTCCAACCTCTGCTCTCTGTAACAGGCCTTCTTTACCCCAGTCTCCAACATCTGCTCTCTGTAACAAACCTTCTGTACTTAAGTCTCAAAACTCTGCTCTCTGCAACGATTCTTCTTCACCCCAGGCTCCAACTACTGTTCTCTGCAACAGTCCTTCTGCAACCAAGTCTCCAACATCTGCTCTCTGTAACAGTCCTTCCATACCTTAGTCTCCGAACTCTGCTCTCTGTAACGGTGCTTCTGCACCCCAGTCTCCAAAATCTGCTTTGTGTATCAGTCGTTCTGCAACCCAGAATCCAAACCCTGCTCTTCGTAACAGTCCTTCTGCACCTCAGTCTCCAACCTCTGCTCTCTGTAACAGTTCTTCTGCACCACAGTCTCAAATCTATGCTCTCTGCAACATTTCTTTTGCACCCCAGTATCCAACCTATGCTCTCTGTAACTGTCCTTTTGCACCCCAGTATCCAACCTCTGTTTTCTGTAAGATCCTTCTGCACCTCAGTCTCCAACCTCTGCTCTCTGAAACGATACTTCTGCACCCCAGTCTTCAAACTCTGCTTTCTGTAACAGTCCTTTTGCACCTCAGTCTCTAACCTCTGCTCTCTGTAAAAATCTTTCTGCAACTCAATTTCCAAACTCTGGTATCTGTAACAGTCCTTCTGCACCTCAGTGTCCAACCTCTTCTCACTGTAATGATCCTTCTGCACCTCAGTCTCCAACCAGTGCTCTCTTTAACAGGCCTTCTGCACTGCCATCTCCAACCTCTGCTCTCTGTAACTGTTCTTCTTCACCCCAGTCTCCAAGCTCTACTCTCTGTTACAGTCCTGCGACACCCGAATCAAACCTCTGCACTCTGTAACAATCCTTCTGAACCCAAGTCTCAATACTCTTCTCTCTTTAAAAGTTCTTCTGAACCAGAATATGCAAACTGTGCTCTCTGTAACACTCATTATGCATCCCAGTCTCCATCCTTTGCTTTCTGTAAGAATCCTTCTGCACCCCAGTCTCCAACCTCTGCTTTCTGTAAAAGTCTTTCTGCACCTCAGTCTCCAACCTCTGCCCTCTGTAACGATCATTCTGCACCTCAGTCTCCAACCTCTGCTCTCTGTAACAGTGCTTCTGCATCCCAGTTTCCAACATCTGCTCTCTGCAATGATCCTTCTTCTCCCCAGGCTCCAACCTCTGGTCTCTGCAACTATCCTTCTTTACCTCAGTCTCCGAACTGTGCTATCTGTAAAAGTCTTTTTGCACCCCAGTCTCCAACCTCTGCTCTCTGTAAAACACCTTTTGCACTCCGGTTTCCAAACTCTGCTCTCTGTAACAGACCTTCTGCACTCCAGTCTCCAACCTCTTCTCTCTGCAACGATCTTTCTGCACCTCAGTTTCCAACCTCTACTCTCTGCAACAGTTAATCTGCACACCCGTCTCTAAACTCTGCTCTCTGTAAGATTCTTCTGCACCTCAGTCTCCAACCTCTACTCTCTGTAACAGTCTATATGCACCCCAGTATCCAACCTCTGCTCTCTGTAACAATCTTAGGCACCTAAATCTCCAACTTCAGATCTCTGCATCGGTCCTTCTGTACCCCAGTCTCCAAACTCTGTTGTCTGCAATAGTCCTTCTGCACCACAGTCTCCAAAGTCTGCTTTCTGTGTCAGTTCTTCTGTACCCCAGTCTCCAACCTCTGCTCTCTGTAACAGTCCTTCTGCACCTCAGTCTTCAACCTCTGCTCTCTGTAACAGTCCTTCTGAAACCTAGTCTCCAAACTCTACTATTTGCAACATTTTTTCTGCACCCCAGTCTCCAAACTGTGTAACTGTCCTTATGCACCCCAGTCTCCAACAGCTGCTATCTATAAGTATCGTTCTCCACCATAGTCTCCAACCTCTGCTCTCGTAAACGATCATTCCACACCTAAGTCTCCAACCTCTGCTCTCTGCAACGATCATTCTGCACCCCAGTCTTCAACCACTGGTCTCTGTAACAGTACTTATGCAGCTCAGTCTCCAACCTATGCTCTCTGTAAGACACTTCTGCAAACTAGTCTACAACATCTGCTCTCTGCAATGATCCTCTAGAACCCCAGTCTCCAACCTCTGCTCCCTGTAACAGTCCTTCTGTACAGCAGTCTCCAAACTCTGCTCTCTGTAACGGTCCTTCTACACCCCAGTCTCCAACCTCTAGTTTCTGTATTAGTCTTTCTGCACCCCAGTCTCCAACCTCTAGTTTCTGTATTAGTCTTTCTGCACCCCAGTCTCCAAATCTGCACTCTGCAACAGTCCTCTGCACCCCAGTCTCCACCCTCTGCTCTCGGTAACAGTTCTTCTGCACCCCAATCTCCAAACTCTGCTGTCTGTAACACTCCTTCTGCACTCCAGTCTCTACCCTGTGATCTCTGTAACAATTCGTCTGAACATCAGTCTCCAACCTCTGCTATCTACAACGTTCCTTCTGCTCCTCAGTCTCCAAACTCTACTATAAGTAAATGTCCTTCTGCACCTCAGTCTCCAAAATTTGCTCTCTGTAAGATCCTTCTGCAACCAATTCTCCAAACTCTGCTCTCTGTAACAGTCCTTCTTCACCCCGATCTCCAAACTGTGCTCTCTGTAACAGTCTTTCTGCACCCCAGCCTTATAACTCTGCTCTCTTTGATAGGCCTTCTGCAACCCAGGATCCTACATCTGCTCTCTGCACCAGTACTTCTGCACCTCAGTCTGAAAACGCTGCTCTCTAAAACAATCCTTCAGCACCCCAGTCTTAAACCTCTGCTCTTGTAACACTTCTTCTGCACCTCTGTCTCCAAAATGCTCTCTATAAGATCCTTCTGCAACCCAGTCTCGTAACTGTGCTATCTGTAACAGTCCTTCTGCTCCCTAGTCTCTAACCTCTGCTCTCTGCAACAGTCCTTCTGCACCCAAGTCTGAAACCTCTACTCTCTGTAAGATTCTTCTACACCCAAGTCTCCAAATTCTGGTATCTGCAACAGTCCCTCTGAAGCTCAGTCTGAAAACTCTTCTCTCTGCAACGATCCTTCTGCAACCCAGTCTCCAACCTCCGCTCTCTGTAACAGTAATTCTGCACCAAAGTCCCCAACCTCAGCTCTCTGAAAGATCCTTCTGCACCCCAGTCTACAAGCTCTGCTCTCTGTAACAGTCTTCTGCACCCCAGTCTCCAACCTATGCTCTCTGTAACAGTCCATCTGTACTGCAGTCTCCAATCTCTGCTTGCTCTAACAGTCCTTCTGCACGCCAGTCTTTCACCTCTTCTTTCTGTATCAGTCCTCTGCACCCAAGTCTGCGACCTCTGCTCTGTGTAACTTTTCTTCAGCACCTTAGTCTCCACCCTCTCTTCTTTGTATCAGTTCTTCTACATCCCAGTCTCCAAACTCTGCTCTCTACAACGATCATTTTGCACCCCAGTCTCCAACCTCTGCTCTCTGCAAAAGTCTTTCTGCACTCTAGTATCCAACATCTGATCCCTGCAACAGTCCTTCTATACTCCAGTCTCCATAATCTGCTCTCTGCAATGATCCTTCTGCATGCCAGTCTGCAACGTCAGCTCTCTGAAACAATCCTTGTTCACCCAAGTCTCTAAATTTTGCTCTGTGTAAGATCCTACTGTACCCCAGTTTCCAAACTCTGCTCTCTGTAACATTCCTTCTTCACACCAGTCTCCAATCTGTGCTCTCTGCAATGGTCCCTCTCCATCCCAGTCTCAGACCTTGTTCTGTACAACGGTTCTTCTGTAACACAGTTTTCAACCTCTGTTCTCTGTGAGGGTCCTCCTGCAACAAATCTTTAAACTCTGCTTTCTCTTTCAGTCCTTCTGCACCACAGTCTTCAAACTCTGCTCTCTATAACAGTCCTTCTGCACCTCACTCTGCAAAACCTTTCCTCTGCAACAGTCCTTCTGCACCCCAGTCTTCAACCTCTGCTCTCTGCAACAGTCCTTCTATATCCCAATCTCCAACCTCTGCTCTCTGCAACAGTCCTTCTGCACCCAATCTCCAACCTCTGCTCTCATAAACAGTCCTTCTGCACCCAGACTCCAAACTGTGCTCTCAGTAAGACCCTTCTGCACACCAGTCTCCAACATCTGCTCACAGTAACAGTCCTTCTGCAACCCAGTCTCAAACCTCTAGTCTCTGCAACAATCATTCTGCACCCTGTCTCCAACATCTGCTCTCTGCAACAGTTTTTCTGTACCTCAGTCTAAAAACTCTGCTCTGCAACAATCCTTCTGCACCCCAGTCTCTAACATCTGCTTTCTGTAACAGTCCTTCTGTACCTTAGTCTTCAAACTCTGCTTTTTGTAAGATCCTTCTGAATCCCAGTCTGTAAACTCTGCTCATTGTAACCGTGCTTCTGCACCCCAGTCTCCAACATCTGCTCTCTGTTAATAGGCCTTCTTCACCCCAGTCTCCAACCTCTGCTGTCTTCAAAAGTCCTTCTGCACCCCAGTCTCAAACCTGTGCTCTCTGTAACAGTACTTCTGCTCCCCAGTCTCCAACCTCTGCTCTCTGTCACACGACTTATGTACCGGAGTCTCCAACATCTGTTCTCAGCAACAGTGCTTTTGCACCGGAGTCTCCAAACTCTGCTCTCTGTAACACTCCTTCTGTACCTGAGTCTCCAACCTCTGCTCTCTGTAACGGTTCTTATGCACCCCAGTCTCCAACATCTGCTTTCTCTATAAGTTCTTCTGCACCCCAGTCTTTAACCTCTGCTCTCTTTAACAGTCCTTCTGCACCTCAGTCTTCACCTCTGCTCTCTGCCAAATTCCTATTGCACCCAGTCTCCAACCTGTGCTCTCTGTAACACTACTTCTGCTCCCCAGTCTCCAACCTCTGCTCTCTGTAACACTCCTTCTCTACCAGAGTCACCAACATCTGTTCTCAGCAAGAGTGCTTTTACACCCAGTCTCCAAACTCTAATCTCTGTAACACTCCTTTTGTACCGGAGTCTCCACCTCTGCTCTCTGTAACGGTTCTTATGCACCCCAGTCTCCAACATCTGCTTTCTTTATAAGTCCTTCTACACCCCAGTCTTTAACCTCTGCTCTCTTTAACAGTCTTTCTGCACCTCAGTTTCCAACCTCTGCTCTCTGTCCAATTACTATTGTACCCAGTCTCCAACCTTTGCTCTCTGTAACACTACTTCTGCACCTCAGTCTCCAACCTCTGCTCTCTGCCCAATTCCTATTTCACCCAGTCTCCAACCTGTGCTCTCTGTAACAGTACTTCTGCTCCCCAGTCTCCAACCTCTGCTCTCTGTAACACTCCTTCTGTACCGGAGTCTCCAACATCTGTTCTCATCAAGAGTGCTTTTGCACCCCAGTCTCCAACATCTGCTTTCTCTATAAGTCCTTTTGCACCCCAGTCTTTAACCTCTGCTCTCTTTAACAGTCCTTCTGCACCTCAGTCTCAAACCTCTGCTTCTTGCCCAATTCCTATTGCACCCAGTCTCCAATCTGTGCTTTGTGTAAAAGTCCTTCTGCACCCAGTCTCCAAACTCTGCTCTTTTTCACGATGCTTCTGCACCCAGTCTCGAACCTCTGCTCTCTGCAACGATCCTACTGCACCTCAGTCTCCAACCTCTGCTCTCTGCAACGATACTTCTGCACCCCAGTCTCAAACCTCTTCACTCTGTAACAGTCCTTCTGCACCTCAGTCTCCAACCTTCGATCTCTGACCAGTCCTTTTGCACCCAATTTTCAATCTCTGCTCTCTGCAACAGTCCTTATATACCCAGGTCTCAAAACTCTGCTCTCTGCAGCAGTTTTTCTTCACCCCACTCGCCAAACTCTGCTGTCTGTAACAGGCCTTCTTCACCCCAGTCTCCAACTTTGCTCTCTGTAAGAGTCCTTTTGCACCCCAGTCTCCAAACTCTGCTCTCTGACACGATCCTTCTAAACCACAGTCTCCAAGGTCTACTCTCTGCAACTGTCCTTCTGAACCCCAGTCTCCAACCTCTACTCTTGGTAACAGGCCTGCTGCTCCCCAGTCTCAAACCTCTACTCTCTGCAAGAATCCTTCTGCATTCCAGGCTCCAAACTCTGCTCTCTGCAACAGTCCTTCTTCACCCCAGTCCCAACATCAGATCTCTGAATGCTCCTTCTGCACCCCAGTCTCAAAACTCTAATCTCTCTAACAATCCTTCTGCACAACAGTCTCCAACATCTGCTCTCAGCAGTGGTCCTTATGCACTCCAGTCTCAAATTTCTGTTCTCTGCACATTCTGAAACATCTGCTCTCTGTAACAGTCCTTCTGTACTGCAGTCTCAAACCTCTGCTCTCTCTAATGTTTCTTCTGTACCCCAGTCTCCTCCTCTGCTTTCTGTATCAGTCCTTCTGAACCCTAGTATCCAACTTCTGCTCTCTGTAAATTTACTTCGACAGCACAGTCTCCAACCTCAGCTCTCTGTTTCAGTCTTTCTGCACCCAGTTTTTCAAACTCTGCTCTCTGTAACTTTAATTCTGCACCTCAGTGTTCAAAAACTGCTTTCTGGAACAGTCTTTCTGCACCCCAGTCTCCAACATTTGCTCTATGGAACAGTCTTACAATACCCCAATCTCCATTATCTACTCTCTGCAAGATCCTTCTGCAACCCAGTCTCCAACGTCTGCTCTCTGCAACAGTCTTCCTGCACTCCAGTCTCCAAACTCTGCTCTCTGGAAGATACTTCTGTACACCACTTTCCAAACTCTGTGCTCATTAACATTCCTTTTGCACCCCAGTCTCCATGCTCTGCTCTCTGCATTGGTCCCTCTTCTCCCCAGTCTTCAACCCTTGTTCTCAACAACAGTTCTTCTATACCGCAGTCTTCAAACTCTGTTCTCTGCAAGGGTCTTTCTGCACCCCAGTCTCCAACCTCTGCTTTGTGTATCAGTCCTTCTGCACCACAGTCTCCAACCTTGCTCTCTGTAACAGTCCTTCTTCACCTCAAAATCCAACCTCTGTTCTCTGCAACAGTCCTTCAGAGCCCCAATCTCCAACCTCTGCTCTCTGCAACAGTTTTTCTGCATCTCAGTGTCTAAACTCTGTTCTCTGTAAGGGTCCATCTGCACCACATTCTCTAACCTCTGCTTTCTGTATCAATCTTTCTGTACCACATTTTCCAAACTCTGCTCTCTGTATCAGTTCTTCTGCACCTCAGTCTGCAACCTCTGCACTCTGCAATAGTTATTATACACCCCAGTCTCCAACATCTGCTCTCTGTAACAGTCCTTCTTCAACTCAGTCTCCAAACTCTGCTCTCTGTAAGTTCCTTCTGCAACCCAGTTGACAAACTCTGCTCTTTGTAAAAGGCATTCTTCACCCCAGTCTCCACCTCTGCTCGCTGTAAGAGTCCTTCTGCTCTCCAGTCTCCAACCTCTGCTCTGTGCAACGATCCTTCTTAAACCCAGTCTCCAATGTCCGATCTCTGCAACAGTCATTTTGCACCCCAGTCTCCAACATCTGCTCTCTGCTACAGTCCCTCTGAACCTCAGTCTGAAAGCTCTGCTCTCTGCAACGATCTTTCTGCACCCCTGTCTCCAAAGTCTGCTGTTCGAAACAATCCTTCTACACACAGTCCCCAACCTCATTTCTCTGAAAGATCCTCCTGCACCACATTCTCCAAACTCTCCTCTCTGTAAAAGTCCTTCTGCACCCCAGTCTCCTCCTCTGCTCTCTGCATGGATACTTCTCCTTCTCAGTCTACAAACTCTGCTCTCTGCAATGATCCTTCTGCACCCCAGTCTCCAACCTCTACTATCTGTAAAAGTCCTTCTGTACTGCAGTCTCCAACCTCTGCTCTCTGTAACGGTCCTTCTGCACCCGAGTCTCCAAACTCTGATTTCTGTATCAGTCCTTCTGCACACCAGTCTCCAATCTCTGCCCTGTGTAACTGTCCTTCTGCACCTTAGTCTCCAACCTCTGCTCTCTGCTTAAATCCTTCTGCACCCCAATCTCCCATCTCTACTCTCTGCAACAGTCCTTCTGCATCTCAGTCTTCCACCTCTGCTCTCTATAACAGTCCTTCTGCACCCCAGTCTTCAATCTCTGCTCTCTGTAAAATCCTTCTTGCACCCCAATTTCCAAACTCTGCTCTCTGTAACATTTTTTCTCCACCCCAGTCTCCAAACTCTGCTCTCTGCAACAGTCCTTCTGCACGCCAGTCTCTAACCTGTGTTCTCTGCAACAGTCCTTCTGCACCCCAGTCTCCTGCCTCTGCTCTCTGTAACAGTTCTTCTGAACCTCAGTCTCCAACCTCTTCTCTCTGTAACAGTCCTTCTGCACCCCAGTCTCCAACCTCTGCTCGCTGTTAAAGGCTTTCTGCACCCCAGTTTCCAAACTCTTCTCTCTGTAACAGGCCTTCTGCATCCCTGTCTCCAAAGTCTTCTCTCTGCAACGATTCTCTTCCAACCCAGTATACAACCTCTGCTTTGTGCAAAAGTTCGTGTGCACCCCAGTTTCCAAACTCTGCTCTGTAACAGGCCTTCTGCACCCCAGTCTCCAAACTCTGCTCTCTGTAAGAATCCTTCTGCACCTTAGTCTCCATGATCTGCTCTCTTCAACGGTCCTTCTGCACCGCAGTCTCCATCCTCGGTTGTCTGCAACAGTCCATCACCAACTCAGTCTCCCAAGTCTGCTCTCTGCAACATTCCTTCTGCACCCTAGTCTTTAACATCTGTTCAATGCAACAGTTCTTCTGCACTCCAGTCTCCAACATCTACTCTCTGAAAGAGTCCTTCTCCACCCCAGTCTTCAAACTCTGCAATCGGTAACAGTCCTTCTATACTGCAGACTCCAACATCTGCTCTCTGTAATGGTCCTTCTGCACCTAAGTCTCCAAACTCTGCTCTCTGTAACAGTCCTTCTGCTCTTCAGTCTTAAACCTCTGCTCTCTGCATGATCCTTCTGCAACCCAGTCTCCAACCTCTACTTTCTGTATCAGTCCTTTTGCACCCAGTCTCCAACCTCTGCTCTCTCTATCAGTCCTTCTGGATCTCAGTCTCCTACCTATGCTCTCTGCAAAAGTCTTTCAGCACCCCAGTCTCCAACTTCTCGTTCCTGCAACAGTCCATCTACACCCCAGTCTCCAAACTCTGCTATCTGCAACAGTCCTTCTGCATCCCAGTCTCCAAACTATGCTCTCTGTAAAAATCCTACGGCATCTCAGTCTCCAACCTCTACTCTCTTAAACAGTCCTTCTCCAACTCAGTCTCCAACGTCTGCTCTCTGTAAGATCCTTCTGCAACCCAGTCTCCAATCTCTGCCCCCTTTAACATTTTTTCTGCACCCCTTATCAAAATTCTCCTCTCTGTAACAGTCCTACTACACCCAAGTCTCCAAAGTCTGTTTTCTATAACAATCCTTCTGCACCCCAGTATCTAAACTCTGCTCTCTACAACGATCCTTCAACACCCCAGTCTCCACCCTCTGCACTCTGCAACAGTTTGTCTGCACCCCAGTCTCCAACATGTGCTCTCTGCAACAGTCCTTCTGCACCGCAGTCTTAAAACTCTGTTCTCTGCAAAGATCCTTCTGCAACTCAGTCTCCAACCTCTACTCTCTGTAACAGTCCTTTTGCACCTCAGTCTCCAACATCTGCTCTCTGTACCAGTCCTGCTACACCTCGGTCTACAATCTCTGCTCTTTGTAAGATCCTTCTTCAACCTTGTCTAAAAACTCTGCTCTCTGTAACAGTTCTTCTGCACCCCAGTCTCCAAACTCTGCTCTCTGTAACAGACCTTTTGCACCCCAATCTCCAACCTCTACTCTCTGTAACAGTGTTTTTGCAACTCAGTCTCCAACCTCAGCTCTCTGCAACGGTCTTTCTGCACCTCAGACTCCAGCTCTACTCTCTGTAAAAGTCCTTCTGTACCCTAGTCTCAAACCTCTGCTGTCTACAACGATCCTTCTGCACCCCATCCTCCAATGTCTTCTCTCTGCAAAACTCCTTCTGCACCCCAGTCTCCAACCTCTGCTCTCTGCAACGATTCTCTGCACGCCTGTCTCCAACACCTCCGCTCCTCAACAGTCCTTATGCATGCCTGTCTACAATCTCTGCTTTCTGTCAGAACCTTCTGCACGCCAGTTTAAAAACTCTGCTCTCTGTAACATTCCTACTACACCCCAGTCTCCAACCTAAGCATTCTGCACTGGTCCTGCTGCACCCCAGTCTCCAAACTCTGTTCTCTGCAACAGTCCATCTGCTCCCCAGTCTCCAACCTCTGCTCTCTATAACGGTCCTTCTGCACTCCAGTCTCAAAACTCTGCTTTCTGTATCAGTCCATCTGTACCACTGTTTCCAACCTCGGCTCTGTGTAACAGTCCTTCTGCACCTCTGTCTCCAACCTCTGCTTTCTGCAACCTTACTTCTGCACCCCATTCTCTAACCTCTGCTCTCTGTAAAAGTCTTTCTGAACAACAGTCTCTAACATCTGCTCTCTGCAACAGTCCTACTGTACCCTAGTCTCCAAACTCTGCTCTCTGTAATGGTCCTTCTGCACCCCAGTCTCCAACCTCTGCTTTCTGTATCAGTAATTGCACCCCAGTCTCCAACTTTTGCTCTCTGTAACATTCTTTCTGCACCTCAGTCTCCAACCTCTGCTCTCTGCGACAGTTCTTCTGCACCCGAGTCTCCGACCTATGCTCTCTTTAAAATTTCTTCTCCACCCCAGTCTCCAACATCTACACTCTGAAACAGGTCTTCTATACCCCAGTCTCCAAAATATGCACTCTGAAACAGTTCTTCTCCACCCCATTCTCCAACCTCTGCTCTCTGTAACAGTCCTCCTGTATTACTGTCTCCAAACTTTCCTTTCTGTAACGGTCCATTTGCACCCCAGTCTCCAACCTCTGCTTCCTTTATCAGTCCTTCTGCACCCCAGTCTTTAACCTCTTCTCTCTGTTACAGTCCTTCTGCTCCTCAGTCTCAAAACTCATCTCTCTGCAACAGTCCTTCTGCACCTAAGTCTCCAACACCTGGTACCTGAAACAGTCCTTCTACACCCCAGTCTCCAACCTCTGCTATTGGCAATAGTCTTTCTTCACCCCAGTCTCCAGCCTTTGCTATCTGTAACAATCCTTCTGCACCTCAGTCTTCCACCTCTGATCTCTGTAAGATCCTTCTGCAACCCAGTCTCCAAACTCTGCCTTCTGCATAGATCCTTCAGCACCCCAGATTCCAAACTCTGCTCTCTGTAACAGTCTAGTTGCACCTCAGTCTTCAAACTCTTCTCTCTGTAAAATGCTTCTACAACCCTGTCTCCAAACTATGCTCTTTGTAACAGTCCTTCTGCACCCCAGTCTCCAACCTTTGCTCTCAGCAACAGTCCTTCTAAACCCCAGTCTCCAACCACTGCTCTCTGCAACAGTCCTTCTGCACCACAGTCTCCAAAATCTGTTCCCTGAAACAATCCTTCTTAACCTCAGTTCCCAAACTCTGACCTCTGCAATGGTCCTTCTGCACCCCAGTCTCCAAAATCTGCTCTCTGCAACAGTCCTTCTTTACCTCAGTCTGAAAACTCTTCTCTTTGCAACAATCCTTGTGCACCCCAATATTCAAACTCTGCTTTCTGTAACAGTAATTCTGCACCTCAGTCTCCAACCTCTTTTCTCTGTAAAAGTCCATCTGCACCCCCATATCCAACCTCTGCTCTCTGTAAGATTTTTCTGCACCCCAGTTTCCAAACTCTGCTCTCTGTAACATTCCTTCTGGTTCCCAGTCTCCAAACTCTGCTCTCTGTAACAGTCTTTCTGCTCCCCAGTCTCCAACCTCTGCTCTCTTTAACAGTCCTTCTGTACCGCAGTCTCCAACCTCTGCTCTCTGTAACAGTCCTTCTGCACCACAGTCTCCAAACTCTGCTCTCTGCAACGGTCCTTCTGCACCCCATTCTCCAACCTCTGGTGTCTGCAGGAGTCCTTCAGAACCGCAGTCTAAAACCTCTGCTCTCTGCAACAATCTTTTGCATCACAGTCTCCAACTTTTGCTCTCTGCAACAGTCCTTCTGCACCACAGTCTCCAACATCTGTTCTCTGAAACTAAACTGCTCTCTGTAACAAGCCTTCTGCACCCAAGTCTCCAACCTCTGCTCTCTTTAACAGCCCTAATGCACCCCATTCTCTAACCTCTGCTCTCAGAGTCAGTCCTGCACCGCAGTCTCCAAACACTGCTCTCTGTAACAGTTTCTCTGCACCACAGTCTTCAACAACTGCTCTCTGCAACAGTCCTTCCAAACCCCAGTCTCCAAACTCTGCTCTCTAGAACAGACCTTCTATACTCCATAATCTACTCTCTTCAACGATCCTTCTGCACCCCAGTCTCCAAACTTTCCTCTCTGTAAGATCCTTACACCCCAGGTTCCAACATCTGCTCTCTACAACAGTCTTTCTACACCTCTGTCTCTATATTCTACTCTCTTAAACTGTCCTTCTGCACGTCAGTCTCCACCTTCTGCTCTCTGTAAGAGTCCTTCTGCACTCTAGCCTCAAACATCTCCTTTCTGCACCTGTCTTTCTGAAACCCAGTCTTTAACGTCTGCACTCTCAACAGTCTTTCTGAACCTCAGTCTGAAAACTCTACTCTCTGCAAGTATCCTTCTGCACCCCAGTCTCCAACCTCTACTCTCTGTAACAGTCCTACTGCACCTCAGTCTCTAAACTCTGCTCTATATAAGATCCTTCTGCAACCCAGTATCCAAAATCTGGCCTCTGTAACAATCCTATTTCTCCCCAGTCTCCAAACTCTTCTCTCTGTAACAGTCCTTCTGCACCTCACTCTGCAACCTCTGCTCTCTGCAACAGTCCTTCTGCACCCCAGTCTTCAACCTCTTCTCTCTGCAAAAGTCCTTCCTCACCACAGTCTCTGAAATCTGCTCTTTGAAACAGTACTTTTCCACAGATGTCTCCAACCTCTGTTCTCTGTAACAGTCTTTCTGCACCTCAGACTCCAACCTCTGCTCTCTGCAACAGTCCTTCTACACCCCAATCTCGAACCTCTGCTCTCTGCAACAGTCTTTTTGGACCTCAGTGTTTAAACTCTGCTCTCTGTAAGATCTTTCTGAAACCCAGTCTACAACCTATGCTTTCTGCAATGGTCCTTCAGCACCAAACTCTCCAACCTCTGTTCTCTAAAACATTTATTCTGCACCCCAGTCTCCAACCTCTACTCTCTGTAACAGTCCTTCTGTACCGCAATCTCCAACCTCTGTTCTCTGAAAGGGTCCTTGTGCACCCCATCTCCAACCTCTGCTTTCTGTATGAATCCTTCTGCACCCCAGTCTTCAAACTCTGCTTTCTGTATCCAGTGTTCTGCACGCCACGATTCAACGTCTGCTCTCTGTAACAGTCCTTCTGCACCCCACTCTCCAACCTCTGTTCTCTAGAACAGTCCTTCTATACCCCAGTCTCCATAATCTACTGTGTTCAACAATCTTTTTGCACCCCAGTCTCCAACGTCTGCTCTCTACAAAATTCTTTCTGCACCCCAGTATCCAGACTTTCCTTTCTGTAACATTCTTTCTGCACCCCAGTATCCAAGTTTGCTCTCTGCAATGGTCTCTCTGAAGCCCAGTCTCAAACCTTGTTCTCTACAACAGTTCTTCTGTACCGCAGTCTTCAAACTCTGTTTTCCATAAGGGTCATTCTGCACCCCAGTCTCCAACCTCTGCTTTCTGTATCAGTCTTTCTTCACCACAGTCTCCAATCTCTGCTCTCTGTAAAAGTCCTTCTGCACCTCACTCTGCAACCTTTTCTCTCTGCAACAGTCCTTCCTCACCCCAGTCTCCAAAATATGCTCTCTGTAACAGTCCTTTTCCACTGCAGTCTCTAACATCTGCTCTCTGTAACCGTCCTTCTATACTGCAGTCTCCAACCTCTGCTCTCTGTAATGGTCCTTCTGCACCCCAGTCTCCAAACTCTGCTTACTTTATCAGTCCTTCTGTACCCCAGTCTCTAAACTCTGGTCTCTGTGACAGTCCTTCTGCACCTCAGACTCCGTCCTCTTTACTCTGCAACAGTACTTCTGCGCCCCAGTCTCCAACCTCTGCTCTCTGCAACAGTCCTTCTGCACCTCAGTGTCCGAACTCTGCTCTCAGTAACAACCTTCTGAATCCCAGTCTTAAACCTCTGCTTTCTGCAATGGTCCTTCTGCACCCCAGTCTCCAACCTCTACTCTCTGTAAGAGTATTTCTGTACCACAGTCTCCAACCTCTGTTCTCTGAAAGGGTCCTTGTGCACCCCATCTCCAACCTCTGCTTTCTGTATCAGTCTTTCCGCAAACCAGTCTTCAAACTCTGCTTTCTTTATCCAGTGTTCTGCATGCCAGGCTTCAACTTCTGCTCTCTGTAACAGTCCTTCTTCACCCTACTCTCCAACCTCTGTTCTCTAGAACAGTCCTTCTATACCCCAGTGTTCATAATCTACTCTGTGCAACGATCTTTCTGCACCCCAGTCTCCAACGTCTGCTCTCTGCAAAAGTCCTTCTGCACCCCAGTCTCCAAACTTTACTCTCTGTAACATTCCTTCTGCACCCAAGTCTCCAAGTTTGCTCTCTGCAATGGTCTCTCTGAAGCCCAGTCTCCAACCTTGTTCTCTACAACAGTTCTTCTGTACCGCAGTCTTCAAACTCTGTTCTCGATAAGAGTCCTTCTGCACCCCAGTCTCCAACCTCTGCTTTCAGTATCAGTCTTTCTTCACCACAGTCTCCAAACTCTGCTCTTTGTAACAGTCTTTCTGCACCTCACTCTGCAACCTCTGCTCTTCTCAACAGTCCTTCTGCAACCCAGTCGTCAACCTCTTCTCTCTGCAACAGTATTCCCTCACCCCAGTCTCCAAGATATGCTCTCTGTAACAGTCCTTTTCCACCGTAGTCTCCAACCTCTGCTCTCTGTAACAGTCCTTCTGTACTGCAGTCTCCAACGTCTGCTCTCTGTAATGGTCCTTCTGCACCCCAGTCTCCAAACTCTGCTTTCTTTATCATTCCTTCGGCACCCCCATCTCAAAACTCTGCTCTCTGTAACAGTCCTTCTGCACATCAGACTTCAACCTCTGCTCTGTTCAACAGTATTTTTGGGCCCCAATCTCCAACCTCTGCTCTCTGCAACAGTCCTTCTGCACCTCAGTGACCGAACTCTGCTCTCTGTAAGAACCTTCTGAAACGCAGTCTCCAACCTCTGCTTTCTGCAATGGTCCTTCTTCACTCCAGTCTCCAACCTCTGCTCTCTGTAAAAGTCCTTCTGTACCTCAGTTTCAAACCTCTATTCTCTTTAAGGGTCCTTCTGCTCCCCAGTCTCTGCTTTCTTTATCAGTCCTACTGCCACACATTCTCCAACCTCTGCTCTCTGTAAGAGTTTTTTTGCACCTCAGTCTGTAATCTCTGCTCTCTGTAATAGTCCTTCTGCACCCCAGTCTGCAATCTCTGCTCTCTAACACAGTCCTTCTGCACCCCAGTCTCCAACACCTACTCTCTGAAACAGTTCTTCTCCACCCCAGTCTCCAACCTCTGCTCTCAGCAACAGTCCTTCTGGACGCCAATCTCCAACATTTACTCTCTGCAACAGTCCTTCTTCACCCCAGTCTCCCATCTCTCCTCTCTGTAACAAGCCTTCCGCACCTTAGTCTAACACCTCTGCTCTCTTTAACAGTCCTTCTGCACCTCAGTCTGAAAATTTTGCTTTCTGCAACGATCTTTCTAAACCACAAACTCCAACCTCTTTTCTCTGCAATGATCCTTCTGCACCCAAGTCTCCAAACTCTACTCTCTGTAACAATTTTTCTGCACATCAGTCTCCAAACTCTGCTTTCAGCAATGGTCCTTATGCACCCCAGTCTCCAACTTCTGTTCTCTGCAACAGCCCTTCTGTACCACAGTCTTCAACATCTGCTCTCTGTAACAGTTCTTCTGTACTGCAGTCTCATACCTCTGCTCTTTGTAACGGTCCTTCCTGACCCCAGTCTCCCACCTGTGCTTTCGGTATCAGTCCTTCTGCACCCCAGTCTCCAAGCTCTGCTCTCTGTAACTTTCCTTCTGCACCTCAGTCTCCAACCTCTGCTCCCTGTATCAGTCCTTCTGCACCCCAGTCTCCAAACTCTGCTCTCTGAAACAGTCCTTCTGCACCTCAGTCTTCAACAACTGCTCTCTGCAACAGTCCTTCTGCACCCCAGTTTTCAACCTCTGCTCTCTGCAGCTTTCCTTTTGCACCCCAGTCTCCAGCATCTGCTCTCTCCAACAGTCCTTCTCCACCCCAGTCTCTAAACTCTGCTCTCTGGAACTGTCCTTCTATAGCCCAGTCTCCATAATCTGCTCTCTGCAACGATCCTTCTGCATCCCAGTCTCAAACGTCTATTCTGCAACAGTTTTTCTGCAACCCAGTCTTCAAATTCTGCTCTCTGTAAGATCATTCTGTACCCCAGTTTTCAACATCTGCTCTCTGTAACATTCATTCTGCACCACTGTCTTCAACTTCTGCTCTCTGCAATGGTCCCTCTGCACCCCAGTCTCCAACCTTGTTCTCAAAAAACTTCTTCATTACCGCAGTCTTCAACCTTTGTTCTCTGTAAGGGTCCTTCTTCACCCCAGTCTCCAAACTATGCTTTCTGTATCAGTCCTTCTGCACCACAGTCTCCAAACTCTGTTTTGTGTAACAGTCCTTCTCACCTCACTCTGCAATCTCTGCTCTCTACAACAGTACTTTTACACCCCAGTCTCCAACATCTGCTCTTTTTAACAGTCCTTCTGTACTGCAGTCACCAACCTGTGCTCTCTGCAATGGTCCCACTGCACCCGCGTCTCCAACCTTGATCTCAAAAACAGTTCTTCTGTACCGCAGTCTTCAACCTCTATTCTCTGTAAGGGTCCTTCTCCAACCCAGTTTCTAACCTCTGCTCTCTGTAACAGTCCTTCTGCACCTGAGTCTCCAAACTCTGCGTTATGTATCAGTAATTCTGCACCCCATTCTCCAACCTCTGCTCTCTTTAACAGTCCTTCAGCACCCCAGATTCCAACTTCTGGTTTCTGCAACAGTCCTTCTACACCCCAGTCTCCAACATCTGATATCTGAAACAGTCCTTCTCAACCCCAGTCTCCAAACTCTGCTCTCTGTAATAATCTTTCTGTGCCTCAGTCTCCAAAATTTACTTTCTGTAACAGTCCCTCTGCACCTCACTCTCCAACATCTGCACTCTGTAAGTACCTTCTGCAACCAAGACTCCAAACTCTGCCCTCTGTAACAGTCCTTCTGCACGCCTTCTCCCAACTGTCCTCTCCATAACAAGCCTTCTGCACCCCAGTCTCTGAAGTCTGTTCCATATAAAAATCCTTCTTCACCCCAGTCTCCCAAATCTGCTCTCTGTAACAGTCCTGCTGCACATCGGTCTACAATCTCTGCTCTCTGTAAGATCCTTCTGCAACCTTGTCTAAAAACTCTGCTCTCTGTAACAGTTTTCTGCACCTCAGTCTCCAAACTCTGTTCTTTGCAACACTCCTTCTGAACTCCAGTCCCCACCCTCTACTCTCTGTAACAGTCCTTCTGTACCACAGTCTTCAAACTCTTCCCTCTGTAACGGTCCTTCTGCACCACAGCCTCCAACTTCTGCTTTCCGTATCAGTCCTTCTGCACCCCAGTCTACAACCTCTGCTCTCTGTAACAGCCTTTCTGCACCTCATATCCAAACTCTGCTCTCTTCAACGAAACTTCTGGACCCGTCTCCAACATCTGCTCTCTGCAACAGTTCTTCTGTACCTGAGTCTAAAAACTCTGCTCTCTGCAATAATCCATCTGACCCGCAGTCTCCAACCTCTACTCTCTGTAACAGTCCTTCTGTACCTCAGTCTCCAATCTCTGCTCTATGCAACAGTCCTTCTGCACCCAAGTCTCCAACATCTGCTCTCTGAAACAGTCCTTCGATACCCAGTCTTCAACCTCTGCTCTCTGCAACAGTCCTTCTACACCCCAGTCTCAATACTCTGCTCGCCCCAACGATCGTTCTTCAACCCAGTCTCCAAACTGTGCTCTCTGCAACAGTCTTTCTACACTCCAGTCTCCATTCTCTGCTCGCCCCAACAATACTTCTTCACCCAAGTCTCCAACATCTGTTCTCTTTAACAGTCCTTCTGTACCGCAGTCTGCAACCTCTGTTCTCCGATAGGGTCCTTATGCACCCCAGTACCCAACATCTGCTTTCTGTATCAGTCGTTTTGCACCACAGTCTCCAAACTCTGCCCTCTGTAACTGTCCTTTTGCAACTCAGTCTGCAATATCTGCTCTCTGCAACAGTCCTTCTTCACCACAGTCTCCATCTTCTGCTCTCTGCAACAGTCCTTTTGCACCCCAGTCTCCAACATCTGCTCTCTGCAACAGTCATTCTCCACCCAAGTCTTTAAACTCTGATCTCTGTAATAGTCCTTCTTTACTGCATTTTCCAACTTCTGCTCTCTCTAAGGGTACTTCTGCTCCCGAGTTTCCAACCTCTGATTTTTGTATCTTTCTTTCTGAACCCCAGTCTTCAACCTGTGCTCTGTGTAACTGTCCTTCTGCTCCTTAGTCTGCAGTCTCTACTCTCTGCAACAATCCTTCTACATCCCAGTGTGAAACCTCTGCTCTCTGCAACAGTCCTACTGCACCCCAGTCTCCATCCTCTACACTCTGCTACAGTTCTTTTCACCCCAGTCTCCAAAATCTGCTCTCTGCAACAGTCATTCTCCACCCCAGTCTCCAACTTCTGCTCTCTGTAACAGTCCATTTGTACTGCATTCTCCAAACTCTACTCTCGGTAAGGGTACTTCTGCACCCGAGTCTCCAACCTCTGGTTTCTGTGTCAGTCCTTCTGCACCCCAGTCTCCAAACTGTGCTCTGTGTAACTGTACTTCTGCACCTTAGTCTCCAACTTCTGCTCTCTACTACACTCCTTCTGGACCCCAATTTTCAAACTCTACTCTCTGCAGTAGTCCTTCTACATTGCAGTCTAAAACCTCTGCTCTCTGCAACAGTCCTTCTGCACGCCAATCTCCAACCTCTACTCTCAGCATCAGTCCTTCTAAACCTAAGTTTCCAAACTCTGCTCTCTGCAACATTCCTTCTGCACCCCAGTATCAAACCATTGCTCTCTGTAAAAGTCCGTCTGCACCCCAGTCTCCAACCTCTGCTCTCTGTAACGATCCTTCTGCACCTCAGTCTCGAACCTCTGCTCTCTGTATCAGTCCTTCTAAACCTCAGTCTCCAAACTCTTTTCTCTGTAAGATCCTTCTGAATTCCAGTCTCCAACGTCTCTTCTCTGTAACAGTCCTTCTGCAACCCAGTCTTTAACCTCTGGTCTCTGCAGCAGTCCTTCTACACCTCAGTCTCCAACCTGTGCTTTCTGCTACAGTCCTTCTTCAAACAAATCTCCAACCTCTGCTCTCCGTAACATTCCGTCTGCACCCAAGGCTTTAAGCTGTGCTCTCTGTAAAAGTCCTTCTGAACCCCAGTCTCCAAACCCTGCTCTCTGTAACGATTCTTCTGCATCCCAGTCTCTAACCTCTGCTCTCTGCAACGATCCTTCTGCACCCCAGTCTAAAACCTCTGCTAGCTGCAACAGTCCTTCTGAACCGAAGTCTCCAACATCTGCTTCCTGAAACAGTTGTTCTGTACCTCAGTCTGAAAACTCTGCTCTCTGCAATAATCCATCTGTACCCCTGTCTCCAACTTCTGCTCTCTGTAACAGTCCTTCTGTACCTCAGTCTCCAATCACTGCTCTATAAAACAGTCCTTCTGCACCCATGTCTCCAACATCTGCTCTCTGCAAAAGTCCTTCTACACCATAGTCTTTTTTTTTAATTTCTTTTTTTTTATTGGTTGTTCACAACATTACAAAGCTCTTGACATATCATACTTCGAACAATAGTTTCAAGTGAGTTATGAACTCCCATTTTTACCCCAAATACAGATTGCAGAATCACATAGGTTACACATTCACATTTTTACATAATGCCATACTAGTGACTGATGTATTCTGCTACCTTTCCTATCCTCTACTATCCCCCTTCCCCCACCTTCTCTTTCTATCCCATCTACTGTAATTCATTTCTCTCTTTATTTTTCTTCCAATTCCCCTCACAACCTCTTTTATGTAGTTTTTTTATAACAATGAAGGTCTCTTTCCATTTTCATGCAATTCCACTTTTCTCTCTCTTTCCCTCCCATCTCGTGCCTCTGTTTAATGTCAATCTTTTCTTCCTGCTCTTCCTCACTACTCTATTCTTAGTTGCTCTCATTATATCAAAGAAGACATTTGGTATTTGTTTTTTAGGGATTGGCTAGCTTCACTGAGCATAATCTGCTCTAATGCCATCCATTTCCCTGCAAATTCCATGATTTTGTCATTTTTTAGTGCTGCGTAATACTCCATAGTGTATAAATGCCACATTTTTTTAATCCATTCATCCATTGAAGGGCATCTGGGTTGGTTCCACAGTCTAGCTATTGTGAATTGTGCTGCTATGAACATCGATGTGGCAGTATCCCTGTAGTACGCTCTTTTAAGGTCTTCAGAGAATAGACCAAGAAGGGCAATAACTGGGTCAAATGGTGCTTCCATTCCTAGCTTTCCCAGGAATCTCCATACTGCTTTCCAAATTGGCCGAACCAATTTGCAATCCAACCAGCAATGTATAAGAGTACCCTTTTCCCCACATCCTCACCAGCACTTGTTATTATTTGACTTCATAATGGCTGCCAATCTTACTGGAGTGAGATGGTATCTTAGGGTAGTTTTGATTTGCATTTTTCTGACTGCTAGAGATGGTGAGCATTTTTTCATGTATCTGTTGATTGATTGTATGTCCTCCTCTGAGAAGTGTCTGTTCAGGTCCTTGGCCCATTTGTTGACTGGGTTATTTGTTGTCTTATTGTCTAATTTTTTGAGTTCTTTGTAAACTCTGGATATTAAGGCTCTATCTGAAGTGTGGGGGGTAAAAATTTGTTCCCATGATGTAGGCTCCCGATTTACTTCTCTTATTGTTTCTCTTGCTGTGAAAAAACTTTTTACTTTAAGTAAGTCCCATTTGTTGATTCTTGCTATTAACTCTTGTGCTATGGGTGTCCTGTTAAGGAATTTGGAGCCTGATCCCACAATATGTAGATCGTAGCCAACATTTTTTTCTATCATACGCAGAGTCTGTGATTTGATATCAAGGTCCTTGATCCATTTTGAGCTAATTTTTGTGCATGGTGAGAGGAGGGGATTCAGTTTCATTTTGTTGCATATGGATTTCCAGTTTTCCCAACACCATTTGTTGAAAATGCTATCCTTCCTCCATTGCATGCTTTTAGCCCCTTTATCGACTATAAGATAGTTGTAACTTTGTGGATTAGTCTCTGTATTCTCTATTCTGTACCATTGGTCTACCCGCCTGTTTTAGTACCAGTACCATGCTGTTTTTGTTACTATTGCTCTGTAGTATAGTTTGAAATCTGGTATTGCTATACCACCTGATTCACACTTCCTGCTTAGAATTGCTTTTGCTATTCTGGGTCTTTTATTTTTCCATATGAATTTCATGATTGCTTTATCTATTTCTACAAGCAATGCCATTGGAATTTTGATTGGCATTGCATTAAACCTATAGAGAACTTTTGGTAATATCGCCATTTTTATGATGTTAGTTCTGCCTATCCATGAACAGGGTATATCTTTCCATCTTCTAAGATCTTCTTCTACTTCTCTTTTTAGGGATCTGTAGTTTTCATTGTATAAATCTTTCACCTCTTTTGTTAGGTTGATTCCCAAGTATTTTATATTTTTTTTGAGGATATTGTGAATTGAGTGGTTTTTCTTATTTCCATTTCAGAGGTTTTGTTGCTGATATACAGAAATGCCTTTGATTTGTGCGTGTTGATTTTATTTTTATTTTAAGGGGAATGCCTTCAATTTTTCTCCATTCAGAATGATGCTAGCCTGGGGCTTAGCGTAAATAGCTTTTACAATATCAAGGTAAGTTCCTGTTATCCCTAGTTTTTCTAATGTTTTGAACATAAAGGGATGCTGTACTTTGTCGAATGCTTTTTCTGCATCTATCGAGATGATCATATGGTTCTTATCTTTAAGTCTATTGATATGGTGAATTACATTTATTGATTTCCGTATATTGAACCATCTCTGCATCCCAGGGATGAATCCTACTTGATCATGGTGCACAATTTTTTTTAATGTGTCTTTGTATCCGATTCGCCAGAATTTTATTGAGGATTTTTGCATCTAGGTTCATTAGAGATATTGGTCTGTAGTTTTCTTTCTTTGATATGTCTTTGTCTGGTTTCGGAATCAATGTGATGTTGGCCTCATAGAATGAATTTGGAAGGACACCCTCTTTTTCTATTTCCTGGAATAACTTGAAAAGTATTGGTATTAATTCTTCTTTAAAGGTTTTGTAAAACTCCGCTGTATACCCATCCGGTCCTTGGCTTTTCTTGGTTGGTAGTCTTTTGATTACTTCTTCAAATTCATCCATTGATATTGGTCTGTTCAAATTGTGTGTGTCCTCCTGACTCAGTCTGGGCAAATCATATGTCTTAAGCAATTTATTGATGTCTTCACTATCTTGTATTTTATTGGAATATAGGTTTTCAAAATAGTTTCTAATTGTCTTCTGTATTTCTGTGGCGTCTGTTGTGATATTGCCTTTTTCATCCCTTATGTTAGTAATTTGAGTTCTCTCTCTTCTTCTCTTCGTTAGCATGGCTAAAGGTTTGTCAATCTTGTTTATTTTTTCAAAGAACCAACTTTTAGTTTTGTTAATTTTTTTGATAGTTTCTTTTGTTTCAATTTCATTGATTTCCGCCCTGATTTTATTTTATTTTTTTTTTCCTGTCTCAACTTTTATTAATTTACTACAGATTGCTATTAATATCATTGATGCATAAGGATAATATATATTCATTTATTGCAGATTGCTACTGTTATCATTGATGCATAAGGATAATATATAATAGTACAATATTTCCCCTTACACATATGTACAAACAGGATTTTTATAGAAATAGAGTATATGACATATTAATGAAGTAAATATGAGTGATAATAATTTTTTACTGTTTAAACATCTGGTAGCCTAGTAGATATAAAGAATTGTAGTTGAATGACGCATATTAATATATTAATAAGATAGGAAATTTCAATATAATGAAATGAAATTATCAGATTAATGAAATTATGCCAAGAGCTAGCAATAGTACAAATTTATCAAGATTATTATAAAAGGGAATACATTTCCAGTTTGCACTTATGAAAAGCTCAGTCACATGTAAGCTCATTGAAAACCAAAGGAAATTCTTATGTATCACATTGAACTTCATTTAACTCAGCCAAATCCTATATAATAGACATAAGGAAGTTTTGAAATGATCTCAAAATTAATAAATATATATGTATATATACATATATGTGTGTGTGTGTGTGTGTGTGTGTGTATATATATATATATATATATATATATATATATATATATATATATTCCATTTAAAGAAAATTTTGAAATCTCTTTATTGATTACATTTCTATTATATTTATCAAAATACAATTGTTCTGATCTTGTAAACGTTTCATGCAATTCATTGTTAAGGCATAGTTGTGAAGGAGAATGTTTGGCTCCCAAGGAATTTTTATGATAAGAGCGTAATTGTACTTCAAAGTCACTTTTTAAAGTGACTTTGGTAACTGATGTGCTTTAAATAGACTTACTCTTACAAATGTCTTAATGGGGCCTAAAATTTTTGGCTTTATCTTTTACAAATATGTGACTTTCTGACAACCAGACATTGGTAATTAAATATAAGTGCAGTGAAAACATGAGAAGTCATAAATCATAATATGCTTCTTAAATGAGTTTCATCTAATGTGAAAGTATTTTTAAAAACCTGGAGCATGTTAACCTTGTTCAAAACAAAGCAAATGAGGCCTTCTGCATTGAACCTGAGGTATCTTAGCATTATTTTTGTCATAGTTGTTTAATTCAGTGATTAAATTCAGTGATTAGTAGAGCAACACAATTTTCTAATTCTTGAAAGATGAAATTAAAAAAAAAATCCCATCTGTTATCCCTAGAAGAATTTATCCTAATTATCATCTAATCCTGATATTCAGACTACAGAAGAGCAGTCAGGGAAAAAGGGGAAAAGCTAAATCAAACAATATTACCTTTACAAGTATTATTATGCATTATAGTTTTTTTTTTTATTTTTTTATTGGTTGTTCAAAACATTACAAAGCTATTGACATATCATGTTTCATACATTAGATTCAAATTGATTATGAACTCCCATTTTTACCCCAAATACAGATTGCAGAATCACATCTGTTACATATCCACATTTTTACATAATGCTCTATTAGTATCTGTTGTATTCTGCTTCCTTTCCTATCCTCTACCCGCCCTGATTTTAATTATTTCTTGCTTTCTGCTGTATTTGCTATTGTTTTGCTCTTCCTTTTCTAGGGCTTTGAGATGAAGTGTGAGCTCATTTATTTGTTGGTTTTTCCTTTTTTTGAGGAATGACCTCCAGGTGATGAATTCCCCTCTTAAAACTGCTTTCATTGTGTCCCATAGATTCCGATAGGTTGTGTCTGCATTTTCATTTATCTCTAAGAATTTTTTGATTTCCTCCTTTATGTCTTCTGTAACCCTTTGATCATTCATTAACATATTGTTTATTTTCCATGTGGTATTGGATTTTCCCTTCCTTCTTTTATCATTAAATTCCAGTTTCAATCCATTATGATCAGATAAAATGCATGGTATAATCTCTACCCCTTTATATTTATTGAGGGTTGCCCTATGGCATAATATATGGTCTATTTTTGAGAAGGATCCATGTGCTGCTGAGAAAAAAGTATATCCATTCGATGATGGTTGGTATATTCTATATATGTCAGTTAAGTCTAGGTTATTGATTGTGGTATTGAGGTCTATAGTTTCTTTATTCAACTTATGCTTGGAGGATCTGTCCAATGGTGGGAGAGGTGTGTTGAAGTCACCCATAATTATTGTGTTGTGGTCTATTTGATTCTTGAACTTGAGGAAAATTTGTTTTATAAACTTCGAAGCGCCATTATTTGGTGCATAAATATTGATAATTTTTATGTCTTGTTGTTTAATGGTTCCTTTTAACAGTATATAATGTCCTTCCTTATCCCTTTGGATTAACTTAGTCTTAAAGTCGATTTTATTTGATATGAGGATGGCCACCCCACTTGCTTGCGAGGAGCGTGTGCGTGGTATATTTTTTCCCAACCTTTCACCTTTAGCCTGTGTATGTCTTTTCCAGTCAGGTGAGTCTCCTGGAGACAGCATATTGTTGGATTTGTTCTTTTGATCCATGTTAACAGCCTATGTCGCTTTATTGGAGTGTTTAAACCATTAATGTTTAGAGTTACTATTGATATATGGTTTGTACTTCCAGCCATATTTGATTATTTATCTCTTTTTTTTTTAATTGTGTTTGTTTCACCATGATTAGTTTTCCCCCCTCCGTCTGTCTTTACTGAGGTACTTCCCACTGTTGGCTTTGATTATTGTTTTCCGTTTCTTCCTCGTGAAGTGTTTTGCTCAAGATGCTTTGCAACGCTGGTTTTCTGGCTGCAAATTCTTTTAGTTTTTGTTTATCATGAAAGATTTTTATTTCGTTGTCGTATCTGAAGCTTAATTTTGCTGGGTACAGAATTCTTGGTTGGCATCCATTGTTTTTCAGTGTTTGAAATACGTTATTCCAGGAACTTCTCGCTTTCAGCGTCTGAGTTGAGAAGTCCGTTGTTAACCTTATTGGTTTACCCCTGAATGTAATCTTTCTCTTTTCTCTTGTAGCTTTTAATATTTTCTCTTTGTTCTGTATATTGGATATCTTCATAACAATGTGTCTTGGCGTTCTTCTACTGTGATTTTGTATGTTCGTTGTCCTGTATGCATCTACAATTTAAATATCTGTTTCTTTTTTTAATTCTGGAAAGTTTTCTGTGATGATTTCATCAAGTAGATTACTCATTCCCATTGTTTGAATCTCTATCCCTTCCTCTATCCCAATGACTCTTAAATTTGTTTTTTTTTATATTATCACATATCTCTTGTATGCTTCTCTCATGATTTTTAACCAGCCTATCTGAGATGGCTAGCCTCTTTTCCAGATGATATATTTTCTCTTCATTATCTGATGTTCTAGCTTCTACTTGCTCCACTCTATTAATGATACTCTCATTTGAGTTTTTAATTTGGTTTATAGTTTCCTTCATTTCTAAGATTATGGTTTGATTCTTTTTTATAGTCTCTATCTCCTGATAAAGATGCTTAACTTCTTCCTTTATCTGTTTGTGTAATACATTCTCAATGTGTTCTTTCGCTGCTTGAATTTGCTGTCTTGTATCCTCTTTAAGGTTCCGTTCCATCTGTCTCAGGTGTTCCATGAGTTCTTTATATGACCATTTTTCTGGTGGTTCTATATCCTCCTGAATATTTAGGCTGCCCTGCATTGTTTGCACTCCTTTTCTTCCTTGCTTTTTCATGCTGTTCATATTGTTTCTTGTTCTGTTTGACTGCTGAGTTACTGTTTACTCCTATAAATATATTTGAAGCTTGGGAGGAAAGGTATTAGAAGGGATGGGTAGAAGTCACTAAAGAGAATAAGAGTTAGCAGGTAGAATTCAAGGAAGGGGGAATAAGAAAATTAAAAAGAGATGTAAAGACAAGAGAAAACAAGGATAGAAAAAAATAGAAGATTAAAAGGGATTTAAAGAAAAATAATAATAGTAGTAATGGAAAATGAGATTTAAAAAATAAAATAAAATAAAATAAGATGGATTAAAAAACATTTAAAAAGACAGTAAAAAAAATTTATAAATGCAGTCCTAGAGTTCTATTAACTGCTCTTCCAGTGGGTGGAGCTATGCCCACCGGGCCAAGTTTCTCCTCTCAGTAGGCAGGAGTCAATCACTGTGCCGCTGTACTTCCTCCCGGATTTGGCGGGTCTCCATTCCTGCTGTTCGCTGTGTGGGCGCGGCCTTTTGCAGAGTTGGTCAGGGGTCGTTTGCAGCACTGGGTTGGCAGGTGGAGGGTGGTTGTCTGCACCTCCAAACCACCAGAGGAGGTTCACAGAGTCGGGCCCTCGGGGCCGGACAGGCAGCGCCTGCTCCCCCACTCACTGCAAGTGTGTAGGCAGCAGCCGCTTGGCGGTAGCCAGCGGCGGTTCACAGAGCTGGTCTGCGGGGGCCCAAGCAGCCAAGCAGGCAGCGCCGGCTCCCAAGTTCACTGCACCGTGAGCAACAGTCCTTCTACACCCCAGTCTAAAACTTCTGCTCTCTGCAACAGTCATTCTGCACCCCAGTCTCCAACCTCTTCTTTCTGCAACATTCTTCTGCACCCCAGTCTCCAACCTGTGCTCTCTGTAACAGTCCTTCTGCACCGCAGTCTCCCACCTCTTCTCTCTGTAACTATCCTTCTGCAGCCCAGTCACCACCTCTACTCTCTTCAACGATTTTTCTGCAACTCAGTCTCAAACTTCTGCTCTCTTCTACGATCCTTCTGCACCCCAGACTCCACCTCTGCTCTCTGTAACTGTTATTTTGAACCTCAGTGTCCAACCTCTGCTCTCTGCAACCGTCCTTCTGCACCCCTGTCTCCAACCTCTGCTCTCTGGAACGGTCCTTATGCACCCCAGTCTTCAACATCTGCTCTCTGCAAGTCTTTTTGCACCCGAGTCTCCAACGTCTCCTCTCCTTAACACTCCTTCTGAACACCAGTCTTCAACCTCTGTTCTCTGTAAGGTCCTTCTGCACCCCAGTTCCAAACTCTGCTCTCTGTATCATTCTTCTCCAACCCAGTCTACAACCTCTCCTTTCCCCATCGGTCCTCCTGCAACACAGTCCACAAAATCTGTTCTCTGCAACATTCCTTCTACTTTCCAGTCTCAAACCTCTGCTCTCTGTAACAGTCCTTCTGTACCGCAGTCTCCAAACTCTGCTCTCTCTAACGGTGCTTATGCACCCCAGTCTCAAACCTCTGCTTTCTGTGTAAGTCCTTCTGATCCACGGATTCCAACCTCTGCTTTCTGTAACAGTCGTTCTGCACCTTTGTCTCCAACCTATGCACTCTGCAACCTTACTTCTGCACCCCATTCTCTAACCTGTGCTCTCTGCAACAGTCCTTCTGTACTACAGTCTCCATCCTCTGCTCTCTGTAACGGTTCTTCTGCACCCCAGTCCATCTGCACCTAAGTCTCTAAAATCTGCTGTCTGCAATGATCCTTCTGGACCCCAGTCTCCAACTTCTGCTCTGTGCAACAGTCTTTCTGCACCACAGTTTCTAACCTCTGCTCTCTGTAAAATCTTTCTGCACTCCAGTTACAAAACTCTGCTCTCTGTAACATTCCTTGTCCACCTCAGTCTCCAACTTTTTTTCTCTGCAACAGTCATTCTGCTCCCCAGTCTCTGATATCTGCTCTCTGTAACAGTCCTTCTGTACCGCAGTCTTCAAAATCTACTCTCTTTAACGGTCCTTCTGCATTACAATTTCCAAACGCTGCTTCCTGTTACAGTCCTTCTTCACCTAAATCTCCAAACTCTGCTCTCTGTAACAGTCCTTCTACAACCCAGTCTCCAAACTCTGCTCTCTGCAACAGTCCTTCTGCACCACAGTCCGAAACATATGCTCTCTGCAAAAGTCCTTCTCACCTCAGCCTGAAAACTCTGCTGTCTGGAACGAACCTTCTGCACCCCAGTCTCCTACCTCTGCTCTCTTTAACAGTCCATGTACACCTCAGTCTCCAAACTCTGCTCTCTTTAACAGTCCGTCTACACCTCAGTCTCCAAATTCTGCTCTCTGTAAGATACTTCAGCACCGCTGTTTCCAACCTCTGCTCTCTGTAACAGTATTTCTGCAACCCAGTCTCCAACCTCTGCTCTCCGCAACAGTTTTTCTCCACCCCAGTCTACAACATCTGCTCTCTGCAACAGTCCTTCGGCACCCTAGTTACCAACATCAGCTCTCTTTTACCGTCCTTCTACACCCCAGTCTCCAACCTGTGCTCTCTGTAACAGTCCTCCTGTACTGCAGAATCCAACCTCTGCTCTCGGTAACAGTCTTTCTGCACCCAAGACTTTAATCTCTGCTTTCTGTATCAGTTTTTCTGCACCCCAGTCTCCAACCTCTGCTCTCTATAACAGTCCTTATGCGCCCCAGTCTCCAAACTCCTCTATCTGCCACAGTCTTTGTGCACCCCAGACTCCAACCTCTGCTCTTTTTAACAATCCTTGTGCATCTCAGTCTCAAAACTCTGTATTCTGCAACGTTACTGCTGCACCTCAGTCTCCAACATCTACTCTTTGTATCAGTCTTTCTGCACCTGATTCTTAAACCTCTGCTCTTTGTAGGATTCTTCTCAAACCCAGTCTCCAAACTCTGCTCTCTGTAACAGTCCTTCTGCACACCAGTCTCCAACATCTGCTCTCTGCAACAGTCCTTAAGCAAATCAGTCTAAAAACTCTGCTCTCTGCAACGATCCTTCTGCACCTCAGTCTCCTACCTCTGCTCTCTGTAAGACCCTTCTGCAACCAAGTCTCCAAACTCTGCTCTTTGTAACAGTCTTTTTGCAGAATAGTTTCCAACCTCGGCTCTCTATAACAGAATTTTGCAACCCAGTCTCGAATCTGCTCTCTGTAACATGCCTTCAGAACTCTAGTCTCCAACCTCTTCTCTCTGCAATGATTTTTCCCCACCCCAGTCTCCAACCTCTGCTCTCGGCAACAGTCCTTCTGCACCCTAGTCACGAACCTCTGCTCTCTGTAAGATCCTTATGCACTCCAGTCTCCAACCTCTTCTCTCTGCAATGATTCTTCTCCATCCCAGTCTCAAACATTTGCTCTCTAAAACGTTCCTTTTGCAACCCAGTCTCCAAACTCTGCTCTCTGTAAGATCCATCTGAACCCCAGTCTCCAAACTCTGCTCTCTGTAACAGTCCTTCTGCATACCAGTCTCCAAACTCTGCTCTCTGTAACTGTCCTTCTGCACCTCAGTCTCCAAACTCTTCTCTCTGTAACAGTCCATCTGCACCTCAGTCTTTAAAATCTGCTCTCTGCAACAATCATTCTGGACCCCATTCTCCAACTTCTGCTCTGTGCAACAGTCCTTCTGCACCACAGTCTCCAGACTCTGCTCTCTGTAATATCATTCTGCACTCCAGTTTCCAAACTCTGCTCTATGTAACATTCCTTCTCCACCCCAGTCTCCAACGGCTGACCTCTGCAACAGTCCTGCTGCTCCGCAGTCTCCGAGAACTGCTCTGTGTAACAGTCTTTCTGTACGGAAGTCTCCAAACTCTGCTCTCTGTGAGGGTCCTTCTACACCCCAATTTCCAACCTCTTATTTCTGTACCAGTCCTTCTCCACCTCAGTCTCCAAACTCTGCTCTCTGTAACACTTTTTCTACACCTCAGTTCCAACCTGTCCTCTCTGTAACATTCTTTCTGCACCCCAGTCTTCAACCTCTGCTCTCTGCATTGGTACCTATTAACCCCAGTCTTTAACCTTGTTCTCTACAACAGTCTTTCTGTACTGCAGTCTCAAACCTCTGTTCTCTGTAAGGGAACTTTTGCAACCCTGTCTCCCACCTCTACTTTCTATATCAGTCCATCTGCACCACAGTCTCCAAACTCTGTTCTCTGTAACCGTCATTCTGCACCTCACTCTGCAACCTCTTATCTCTGAAACAGTCCTTCTGCAACCAGTCTTCAAACTTTGCTCTCTGCAACAGTCCTTCTCCACCCCAGTCTCCAACCTCTGCTCTCCTTAAGGGGCCTACTGCATCCCAGTCTCCAAACTCTGCTTTCTGTATCAGTTTTTCTGCACCACAGTCTCCAACCTGATCTCTCTGTAATAGTCTTTCTGCGTCTCATACTCCAACATCTAATCTCTGCTACAGTCCTTCAGTGCCCCAATCTCAAACCTTTTCTCTCTGCCACAGTTCTTCTGCACCTAAGTTTCAAAACTCTGCTCTCTGTATGATTCTTCTGAAACCCAGTCTCCAACCTCTATTTTCTGCAATGGTCCTTCTGTAAACCAGTCTCTAACCTCTGTTCTCTACAACAGTCATTCTGCAACCCAGTATCCAACGTCTGCTCTCTGTAAGAGTCTTTCAGTCTCCAACCTCTGTTCTCTGTAAGGGTCCTTCTGCACCCTAGTCTTAAACCTCTGCTTTCTGTATCAGTCCTTTTACACTGCAGTCTCTAAACACTGCTCTCTCCAACGATCCTTCTGCACCTCAGTCTCCAACCTCTGCTCTCAGTAAATTATTTTGCAACCCAGTCTCCAAACTATGATCTCTGTAACTGTCCTTCTGCACCCCAGTCTTTAAAAACTGCTCTCTTTAAAAGGCCTTCTTCACCCCAGTCTCCAACCTCTGCTGTATATAACAGGCCTTTTGCCCCCAGTATCCAAACTATTCTCTCTTCAATGATCCTTCTCCACCCCAGTCTCTAACCTCTGCAATCAGCAACAGTCCTTCTGCAACCCAGTCTCCAACCTATGCTACATGTAAGATCTTTCTGCACACCTGTCTCCAACCTCTGCTCTCTGTACCACTCCTCTGTACCCCAGTCTCAAACTTCTGCTCTCTGTAATGATCCTTCTGCAATTTAGTCTCCAACATCTGCTCTGTGCAATACTCCTTCTGCACCCCAGTCTTATAACTTTCCTCTCTGCAACAGTTTCTCTGCACCTCAGTCTCCAACCTGTGCTCTCAGTAAAAATCTTTCTGCACCACAGTCTCCAACCTCTGCTCTCTCTAACAATTTTTCTTAACCCCAGTCTCCAAACTCTGCTCTCTGCAACGGTCCTTCTGAACCCCAGTCTCCAAAGTCTGCTCTCTGTAATAGTCCTTCAGCACCCCAGTCTTCAAAATCTGCTTTCTGTAACAGTCTTCTGCATCTGAGTCTCCATCCTCTGCTCTATGCAACAATACTTCTTCACCCAAGTCTCCAACGTCTGCTCTCTGAAAAAGTCCTTCTAAACCCTAGTCTCCAACCTCTGCTCTCTGTAACAGTCCTTACACACCCCATTCTCCATACTTTGCTCAACCCATAAATACTTATGCACCCCAGTCTCCATCCTGTGCTCTCTGCAACTTTCCTTTTAAACCGCAGTCTCCAGCATCTGCTCTCTGCAACAGTCTTTCTCCACCCCAGTCTCCAAACTGTGCTCTCTGTAACAGTCCTTCTGGATCCCAATCTCAAACCTCTACTCTCTGCAACAATTTTTCTACACCCCAGTCTAAAACCTCTGCTCTCAGCAAATGTTTTTCTGCACGCAAATCTCCAAGCTATTCTTTCTGTAACAATCCTTTTGCACCTCAGTCTCCAACCTCTGCTCTTTGCAAGGGTCCTTCTGCACCTCAGTCTTCAACCTCTACTCTCTGTAACAGTGCTTCTGCACCTCAGTCTCAAAACTCTGCTCTCTGTAAGATCGTTCTGCACCCCAGTCTCCAAACTCTGCTCTGTAACAGGCCTTCTGCACCCCAGTCTCCAACCTCTGCTCTCTGTATCAGTCCATCTGCAACCCAATCTCAGCAACGATCCTTCTGCACCCCAGTCTCCAACATCTGCTTTCTGCAACAATTCTTCTGTACCTCAGTCTGAAAAATCTGCTCCCTGCAACAATCCCACTGCACGCCAGTCTCCAACCTCTGCTCTCTGTAACAGTCTTTCTTAAAGTCTGTCTCCTAATTCTTCTCTCTGTAAGACCCTTCTGAAACCCAGTCTGCCAACCCTGCTCTCTGTACCAGTCTTTCTACACCCCAGTATCCAACCTCTGCTCTCTGTAACAGGCTTTCTGCATCCAAGTCTGAAACCTCTGCTAGCTGCAATAGTCCTTGTAAACCCCAGTCTCCAACATCTGCTTCCTGCAACAGTTCTTCTCTACCTCAGTCTGAAAACTCTGCTCTCTGCAATAATCCATCTGCACCCCAGTCTAAAAACTCTGCTCTCTGTAACAGTCCTTTTGTAACTCAGTCTCCAATCACTGCTCTCTTCAACACACCTTCTACACCCAAGTCTCCATACTCTGATCGCCCCAACGGTCCTTCTGCACCCCAGTCTTCAAACTCTGTTCTCTACATTGGTTCTGCTGCAACCCAGACTCCAACTTCTGCTCTCTGTAACAGTCTTTCTGTACCACAGTCTCCAACCTCTGTTCTATGTAAGGGTCCTTATTCACCCCAGTATCCAACCTCTGCTTTCTGTATCAGTCGTTTTGAACCACAGTCTCCAAACTCTGCCCTCTGTAACCGTCCTTCTGCAACTCAGTCTGCAACCTCTGTAAGGGTACTTCTGCACCAGAGTCTCCAGCTTCTGCTTTCTGTGTCAGTCCTTCTGCAATCCAGTCTCAAACCTCTGCTCTCTGCTACAGTCCTTCTGAACCCCAATCTCCAACCTCTACTGTCTGCAACAGTCCTTGTACACCCCAGTCTAAAACCTCTGCTCTCTGCATCAGTCCTTCTGCACCCCTGTCTCCAACCTCTGCTCTCTGTAACAATCCTTCTGCACCTCAGTCTCCAACCTCTTCTCTCTGCAACGGTCCTTCTGCACCTTAGTCTCCAACCTCTACTCTATGTAACAGTGCTTCTGCACCTCAGTCTCCAATCTCTCCTCTCTGTAAGATCCTTCTGCAACCCAGTCTCCAAACTCTGCTCTCTGTAACAGTCCTTCATCACCCCAGTATCCAATTTGTGCTCTCTGTAACAGGCCTTCTGCACTCCAGTGTCCAACCTCTGCTCTCTCTATCAGTCCATATGCACCCCAGTCTCCAATGTCTGCTATCTGTAACTGTCTTTCTGCACACCAGTCTTTAACCTCTGCTCTCTGCAACAGTCCTTCTCCTCCCCATTCTCCAAACTCTGCTTTCTGCAACAGTCCTTCTGCACCCAAGTCTCCAACCTCTGCTCAATGCAACATTTTTTCTGCACCCCAGTCTCCAACCTCTGCTCTCTGTAATGATCCTTCTGCATCCCAGTCTCCAAAATCTGCTCTCCGCAATGATCCTTCTGCACCTCAATGTCCAACCTCTTCTCTCTGGCACCCCAGTATCAATCCTCTGTTCACTGCAACAGTCCTTGTGAACCCCAGTCTCCAACATCTGCTCTCTGCAACAGTTCTTCTGTACCTCAGTCTGAAAACTCTGCTCTCTGCAATAATCCATCTGCACCCCAGTCTCCAAACTCTACTATCTGTAACAGTTCTTCTGTACCTCAGTCTCCAATCTCTGCTCTATGCAACAGTTTTTCTGCGGCCAAGCCTCCAACATCTGCTTTCTGAGACAGTCCTTCGACAACCCAGTCTCCACACTCTGCTCTCTGTAACAGTCCTTCTACACCCCAGTCTCAATACTCCGCTTGCCCAAAGGATCCTTCTGCACCCCAGTCTCCAACTTCTGCTCTCTGCAACGGTTTTTCTGCACCCCAGTCTCTAACCTCTGTTTTCTGCAACAGTCTTCTGCACCCCAGTTTTTAAACTATGATCTCTGTAACAGTCCTTCTGTACCAGATTCTCCAACCTCTGTTCTCTGTAACGGTCCTTCTGCACCCCGGTCTCCAACATCTGCATTCTCTATAAGTCCTTCTGCACCCCAGTCTCCAAACTCTGCTTTCTGCAACAGTCCTTCTGCACCCAAGTCTCCAAACTTTACACACTGCAACATTCTTTCTACACCCCAGTCTCCAAATTCTGCTCTCTGTAATAATCCTTCTGCACCCCAGTCTCGAATCCTCTGCTCTCCTCAAGGATCCTTCTGCACCTCAGTGTCCATCCTCTTCTCTCTGCAAAAATCCTTTGGCACCCCAGGCACAAACATCTGCTCGCTGCAACAGTCCTTGTGAACCCCAGTCTCCAACATCTGCACTCTGCAACAGTTCTTCTGTACCTCAGTCTAAAAACTCTGCTCTCTGCAATAATCCATCTGCACCCCAGTCTCCAACCTCTTCTCTCGATACCGCAGTCTCCAACCCCTGTTCTCCATAAGGGTCCTTATGCACCCCAGTATCTAACCTCGGCTTTCTGTATCAGTCGTTGTGCACCACAGTCTCCAAATTCTGCTGTCTGTAAGAGTCCTTCTGCAACTCAGTCTGCAACCTCTGCTCTCTGCAACAGTCCTTGTGCACCCCAGTCTCCATCCTCTGCTCTCTGCAACATTCCTTCTGCATCCCAGTCTCCAACATCTGCTATCTGCAACAGTCATTCTCCACCCCAGTTTCCAAAATCTGCTCTCTGTAAGAGTCCTTCTGTACTGCATTCTCGAAACTCTGCTCTCTGAAAGGATACCTGTGCACCCGAATCTCCAAACTCGGCTTTCTGTATCAGTCCTTCTGCACTCCAGTCTCAAACCTCTGCTCTGTGTAATTGTCCTTCTGCACCTTAGTCTCTAACGTCTGCTCTCTGCTACAGTTTTTCTGGACCCCAGTCTCCATCATCTACTCTCTGAAACAGTTCTTCTGCACCCCAGTCTCCAACCTCTGCTCTTTGTAAGAGTCTTCTGTACTAAAGACTCCAACATCTGCTCTCTCTAATGGTCCTCCTGTACCCCAGTATTCAACCTCTGCTTCTTGAATCAATCTGCACTTCTGTCTCAATCCTCTGCTCTCTATAACAGTCCTTCTGCATCTCAGTCTCCAACATCTTCTCACTGCAACAGTTTTTTCTGCACCCAAATCTCCAACTTCTGCTCTATGCACAAGTCCTTCTGCACCCCAGTATCCAACCTCTGCTCTCTGTAACAATTCTTCTACACCCCAGTCTTCAAATTCTGCTCTCTGCAGCAGTCCTTCTTAACCCCAGTCTCCAACCTCTGCTCGCTGTAATATGCTTCTGTACCCCAGTCTCCAAACTCTACTGTCTGTAACAGTTATTCTGCACCGCAGTCTCCAAACTCTGCTCTTTGTTACAATCCTTCTGCACCTCAGTCTCCAACCTTTGCTCTCTGAAATGGTCCTTCTGCAACCCTGTCTTAAACCTCTGTTCTTGCAACAGTCCTTCTGCTCCCCAGTCTCCAATCTCTTCCCTCTGTAAAAGTCCTTTTGTACTCCAGTCTCCAATCTGTGCTCTCTGTAACGGTCCTTCTGCACCCCAGTCTTCAACCTCTGCTTTCTGTATCAGTCCTGCACCCCAGTCTACAACCTCTGCTCTCTGTAAGAGTCCTTCTGAACCTCAGTCTCTATCATTGCTCTCTGCAACAGTCCTTTTGCAACCCAGTCTCCAACCACTGCTCTCTGCAACAACCATTCTGCACCCCAGTCTCCAACGTCTGCTCTGTACAGCAGTCCTTCTTCATCCCAGTCTCCAACCTCTGCTCACTGTAAGATCCTTCTGCACCCCAGTCTCCAACCTATGCTATCTTCAACGTTCTATCGGCACCTCAGTCGCCAGCCTCTGCTCTCTGTAATGATACTTCTGCAACCCAGTCTCAAAACTCTGCATTCTGTATCAGTCCTTCTGCACCTCAGTCTCCAACCTCTGCTCTCTTTAACAGTTCTTCTGCACCTCAGTCTTCAACCTCTGCTCTCTGCAATTGTACTTCTGCAGGTCAGTCTTCAAACTAAACTCTCTGTAACAGTTATTCTGCATCTCAGTCTCCAAACTCTACTCTCTGTAAGATCCTTTTGCAAACCAATCTCCAAACTCTGCTCTCTGTAACAGTCCTTTTGCACTGCTTCTCCAAACTCTGCTCTATATAAAAGGCTTTCTGCACCCCAGTCTCCAACATCTACTCTCTGGAACAGTCCATATGCACATAGGTCTCCAACCTCTGCTCTCTGCCACAGTCATTATGAACCCCAGTCTCCAACATCTGCTCTCTACATTAGTCTTTCTGCACCTCAGTGTCTGAAAACTCTGCTCTCTGCCAGGATCCTTCTGCACCCCAGTCTCCAACCTGTGTTCTCTGCAACAGTCTTTCTGCACCGCAGTCTCCAAACTCTGCTCTCTGTAACAGTCCTTCTGTACCGCAGTCTCCAACCTCTCTTCTCTGTAATGGTCCTTCTGCACCCCAGTCTCCAAACACTGCTTTGTGTATCAGTCCTTCTAAACCACAGTCTCCACCTCTGCTCTATGCAACAGTCTTTCTGCAACCTAGTCTCCAACCTCTGCTGTCTGCAAGAATCATTCTGCACCCCAGTCTCCAACATCTGTTTTCTGTATCAGTCCTGGCCCACAGTCTCCAAAATATGCTCTCAGTAACAGTCCTTCTGCACCTCAGTCTCCAACATCTGCTCTCTGCAAGAGTCCTTCTGCACCCCAGTGTCCAACCTCTGCTCTCTGCAACAATCCTTCTGCACCCCAGTCTTCAACGTCTGCTCTCTATCACAGTTCTCCTGCATCTAAGACTCCAACCTCTGCTCACTGTAAGATTCTTCTGCACCCCAGTCTCCAACCTCTGCTCTCTTCAACGGTCCTTCTGCACCCCTGTCTCTAACCTCTATTCTCTGCATCAATACTTCTGCACCATAGTCTCCAACATCTACTCTCTGCAACAGTTCTTTTCCATCCCAGTCTCCAACCTCTGCTCTGTATAACAGTCCTTCTATACTGCAGTCTCCAACCACTGCTCTCTCTAAGGGTCCTCCTTGATTCCAATCTCCTACCTCTCCTAACTGAAACAGTCCTTATACACCCCAGTCTAAAACCTCTGCTCTCTGCAACAGTCCTTCTGCACCCCAGTCTTCAAGCTCTGCTCTCTGCTACGATCCTTCTGCAACTCAGTCTCCAAACTCTACTCTTTGTAACAATTCTTCTGCACCTCAGGCTCAAACCTCTGCTCTCTGTAAGATCCTTCTACAACCCAATCTTTAAACTTTGCTCTCTGTAACAGTCCTCGTGCACCCCAGTCTCAAAGCTCTGCTCTCTTTAACAGGCTTTCTTCACCCAAGTCTCCAAACTCTGCTCTCTGTATCTGTCCTTCTGGACCCTAGTCTCCAACCTCTTCTCTCTGTAACAAACCATCTGCACCCTGTCTCCAACCTATGCTCGCTGCAACAGTCCATGTGCACCCAGTTTCCAACATCTGCTCTCTGCAACAGATCTTCTGTACCTCAGTCTGTAAACTCTGCTCTCTGCAACAATCCTTCTGCACCCCAGTCTCCAAACTCTGCTCTCTGTAACAGTCCTTCGGTACATCAGACTCCAACCTCTGCTTTCTGTAAGACCCTTTTAAACACAGTCTGCAAACTCTGCTCACTTAAACACTACTTCTGCCCCCCAGTCTCCAATCTCTGCTCTGTGTAATAGGCTTTCTGCACCCCAGTATCCCTCCACTGCTCTATGTAAGAGGCATTTTTCACGCCAGTCTCCAACAGCTATTCTCTGTAATGATGCTTGTGCACCCCAGTCTCCAACCACTTCTCTCTGCAACAGTCCTTCTGCACCCCAGTCTCAAACCTCTGCTCTGTGTAAGATTTTTCTGCACACAAGTCTCAAACCTCTGCTCTCTGTAACATTCTTTCTGCACCTCAGTCTCCAATCTCTGCTCTCTGTAACAGTCCTTCTGTACTGCAGTCTCCAACTTCTGCTCTCTGTAACGGTCCTTCTGCACCCATGTCTCCAAACTCTGCTTTCTGTATAAGTCCTTCTGCACCCCAGTCTCCAACCTCTGCTATCTGCAACAGTCTTCTGCACCTAAGTCTCCAAATTCTACTCTCTGCAAAAGTCCTTCTGCACCCATGTCTCCAACACCTGCTCCGTGAAACAGTCCTTCTTCACCCCAGATTCTAACCTCTGCTATCTGCAACAGTACTTCTGCACCCCAGTCTTTAAACTCTGCTCTCTGTAATAGTCCTTCTTCACCTCAGTCTCCAAATTCTCTTCTTTGCAACAGTCCTTCTGCACCCAAGTCTCCAACCTCTGCTCTCTGCAACAGTCCTTCTACACCCCAGTCTTCAACCTCTGCTCTGTGTAACAGTCCTTCTGCACCCCAGTATCCAACCTCTGCTCTCTGTAACAGTCCTTCTGCACCATATTTTCCAACCTCTGCTCTTTGTTACAGTCTTTGTATACCGCAGTCTCCAACCTCTGCTCTCTGTAACGGTCCCTGTGCACCCCAATTTCCAACCTTTATTTCTGTAACAGTCCTTCTGCACCTTAGTCACCAAACTCTGCTCTCTGTAACTGTTCTTCTGCGCCTCAATCTCCATCTTCTGCTCTCGGTAACAGTCCTTCTGCACCTCAGGCTGAAACCTCTATTCTCTGCATGATCATTTTGCATTCCAGTCTCCAACCACTGCTCTCTGTAACAGTCTTCCTGGACCTCAGTCACCAACCTCTGCTCTCTGTAAAATCTTTCTGCAACACAGCCTCAAAACTCTGCTCTCTATAATAGTCCTTCTGCATCCCAGTTTCCAACCTCTGCTCTCTGTAGCAGGCATTCTGCAACCCAGTCTCGAAACTCTGCTCTCTGAAGCAGTCCTTCTGCACGCCAGTCTCCAGCCTATGCACTCTTTCACAATCCTTCTGCACGCCAGGCTCCAACCTCAGCTTTCTGTATAATAATTCTTCACCCCAATCTCCAACGTCTTCTCTGTGTAACAGTCCTTCTGCATCTCATTCTCCAAACTCCGTTCTCTCTAACAGTTTTTCTGCACCCCAGTCTCCAACCTCTGCTTTCTGCAACATTCATTCTGCACCCCAGTCTTTAACCTGTTCTCTCTGTAACAGTCCTTCTGCACCCCAGTCTCCCACCTCTGCTCTCTGTAACTATCCTACTGCAGCCCAGTCTTCACCTCTGCTCTCTACAATGATTCTACTGTAACTCCGCCTCCAACTTCTGCTGTCTTCTACGATCCTTTTGCACCTCACTCTTCAAAATCTGCTCTCTGTAACAGTTTTTGTGCACTTCAGTTTTCAACCTCTGCTCTCTGCAACCGTCCTTATGCACCCCAGTCTCCAACCTCTGCTCTCTGCGACGATCTTTCTGCACCCCAGTCTCCAACGTCTCCTCTCCTTAACACTCCTTTTGCACCCCAGTCTCCAAACTTTTTTCTCTGTAAAATACTTCTGCACTCCAGTTTCCAAACTCTGCACTCTGTAACATTTCTTCTCAAACCCAGTCTCCAACCTCTGCTTTCTTCAATGGTCCTGCTGCAACCCAGTCTCCAACCTCTGTTCTCTGAAATAATCCTTCTGCTCCCCAATTTTCAATCTCTGCTCTCTGTAACAGTCCTTCTGTACCCCAGTCTCCAACTTCTGCACTCTGTAATGATCCTTCTGCACCCTAGTCTCCAACCTCTGCTTTCTGTATCAGTCCTTTTTCACCACAGACTCCAAACTCTGCTCTCTTTTACAGTCCTTCTTCACCTCAGTCTCCAAACTCTGCTTTCTGTAAGATCCTTCTGCAACCAAGTCTCCAAACTCTGCTCTCCATAACAGTCCTTCTGCACACCAGTCTCCAACCTCTGCTCTCTGCAACGATCCTTTTTTCACCCCAGTCTCCAACCTCTGCTCTTTGCAACAGTCATTCTGAATCCTAGTCTCCAACATCTGCTCTCTGCAACAGTCCTTTTGCACCTCAGTCTGTAAACTCCGCTCTCTGCAATGATCCTTGTCAAACCCAGTTACCAAACTCTGCTTTCTGTAACAGTCCTTCTGCACCTCAGTCTCCAACTTCTTCTCTCTGCAACAGTTCTTCTGCACCCCAGTCTTTAACATCTACTCTCTGAAACAGTCCTTCTACACCCCTGTCAAAATGCAGAAGAATGAGACCTGAACTGTTGATTACCCTGCAAAAAATTAACTCAAAATGCATTAAAGACCCAGGCACTAGAGCAGAAATTATGCAGTTTCTAGGTAAAGACAAAGTCAATACACCTACCTAGGGGAAGAGGCAATGACTTTCTCAATAGGATGCCAAAGCTCAGGAGATAATACCAAAAGTAAGCTAATAGGATGGCATAAAATTTAAGAAGGTTCTGCACAGCAAAGGAGACAATTAGAATATGAAGAGAGAACCAACGAAAAGGGAGAAAATCTTTATGAGATGCTCTTCTAAAAGAGGATGAATATTCAGAATATTAATAAAGAACTCAAAAAACTTGACTTCAAACCCACAATTATTAAATAAACCAATTATCAAATAACCCAATTACCAAATGGGAAACTAAATGAACTAAACAGACACGTCTTAGAAGAAAATATGTGAGTGGCCAACAAATATATGAAAATACTTGGAAGTCAAGACTACCCTGGGATTTCATCTCACTTCAGCGACAAAGGCAACCACCAAGAATACAAACAGAAACCAGTGTGACAAGGAGAGAATTGGAGAGAAAGGAGCACTCTCACCCTGTTGGTGGGCATGTAAATCAGCACAACCACCATGGAAATCGGGATGGAGGCTCCTCAGGAGTAGCCATGGAACACCCTGCGACCCAGCTCTACCTCTGCTTGGTATTTATCACAGCGGATCGAGGTCATCATACTATAATGACACATACATGCCCATGAACCAGCCGAGGTGACATCAGTGGACGAATGGATAAAGAACATCTGGTATATGCACACTGGAATTTCATTCAGCCATTAAGAAGAACGAAATTATGTCATGCTGGAAGATGGGTGGATCTTCAGAACATTAAGATAAGTAAGCAACTCAGAAAGTTAAGGGCCGTATGTTTTTCCTCTGTTAAAGCTAGAGGGGGAAAAGAAAGAAAACTTGGGAAGAGAGTCTCATCATGAAAGTTGAAGGAAGATCAGTAGAGTCAAGGCACCAGGGGAGGAGGTGAGGAAAAGGAAAATATTGGAATGATATTGGCCAATGTTCATGGTTATTTTGTTTGCATGTTCAAATATGTGTCAGCAAATTCCACCATTATGGACCACTACAATGCACCAATGAAGTGTGAAAAGAAGAGTTTCACATTACATGGGACAGGCACTATTCTAGGAGGGTGCCCATTTTTTTCCATCTATAAATTCCACGATCATTTACCACTGTCAAAAATCTCTACAGATTCAAATGTTCTGATCACTGCTCCACCACATGGCCTCTTCTACTTCAGGGTACCCTTATTCTCACTGAAATCAGGAAGCCCGTTTCAACGATGCCATCTGTTAATGTCTTCCCAGGCTGCCGAGGACAGCAGCTGCGGGTTTCACAAGGATCTAGTGCTGCCTTCTGAATGCATGTCCATGAGGCCTTGGCGAAGACTGGTGCTCCAGGCCGTCCTCCAGATCCAGCTGTGAGGCCAGGGAAGGGGTCACATTTCACACCATCCAACACCTTATTTATTTCTGATCACCATCCTCTCCATTATTTCATGATCATATTGGTCATTGAACTTAAGCAAACACTGAGTCCGGATTTCAGTCCATCAACCAAAGAGAGTCTAATAGCCACTCCCCGTGGCTTAGGAAAATCCTTGGCCCTAACATTTCTGGTGATTACATCTCTGTGACTGCATTCAAAATGATCCAGCAATATGTCCTGACTTTTTTGGTCTAGAAGACTCAAACAAATTCTCTTATATATTCTTAAGGCTCCTATTAACAAAATACAGTAAAATATTTACCTTTTATTTTGGTGTGACCCTTATACTCTCCTGGGCTATATTTTATACTCTTACCTGAGGCGTTCTAGGATCAGACTCCAATTAAGAGTCTCGTGACAATGTGGGACGATGGATGAGCATCTTAAAGACAATTGGGCTGGGGATGTGACTCAAGCAGTAGTGCGCTTGCCTGGCACATGTACGGCCCGTGTTCGATCCTCAGCACCACATACCAACAAAGTTGTTGTGTCCGCCGAGAACTATAAAATGAATATTAAAAACTCTCTCTCTCTCTCTCTCTCTCTCTCTCTCTCTCTCTCTCTCTCTCTTCTCTCTCTCTCTCTCTCTCTCTCTCTCTCTCTCTCTCTCTCTCTCTCTTTCTCTCTCTCTCCTCTCCGCTCCTCTCGTCTCTCACTCTCTCTTAAAAAAAAAAAGACAACTGCCCAGGTAGAGTCACCATAGGGTCTTCAATTTAGGAAAAGCTAGTCTCCTCGGGGGAGAAGGGGCTGCTTCTGACAGCAAAGAGGGTTAATGGAGATTTCAGGGTTCAAGGCTCTGAGATTTGTCTAATTCCACTAATATTTTGCCATTCTAATTAAGAGAGTCTCAATCATTCCCCCATTATTGTCCTAATTGACATAAGAGAGACCTGGAGAAATTGTGAATTTATAGTTTTCTTTGTACTTCTGCAATTTGGAGAATTTAATGTTTTATTCTGATATTAACCTTTATCAATTTCCAGAGAGAAAATATTCCTCATGATCTGAACCTGACTTGAAGGAGGAATGTAATGCTTGAACCTATCATTTTCTTTCTGTAAGTCTCCCACTCCAGTCAGTAACAGCAGTCTGTAGTCATGTTGTAATGTTCATTCCCACCCTGAAGGTCGATGGTGTTATTCCAAAGCTCAGTTTTCCATAGACATTTGATTTCAGGCCACAATAACTTAAAGTCTCTGTTGGGTCATTGCACACCAGGAATTATCACGTCTCCTTTTCTATGGGCTGTGACATCATCAACATATTCAATTTCCGTAGGTCAGACATCCAACCTACCTCCTCAGATCTGTTATCTAGAACCATCTCTGATGTAAACCACTATTGTGGTCAGTGCCACCATGGTTTGGTAGAGATGAAGAATGACTCTTGATGTCTTAGAGTAGAGAAAGTTAACAAAGAAAAAAGTTATAAAATGGTTGGGAGATCTGGAAAAAAAAAGGAAAAATAGGGCAGGTGACTCCACCCCATATATGGAAACTGTAACTTCCCTGGAAAGAGACGCTCATTCCACGCTACTGTGACCCACATTCAGGAACAGCTTTCTAGGAGCCTGCACACACAGCTCCTGGAACCAAGGAGATTAGTTCCTGCCTCTACAGGGCTGGTTTGCTGCTGCTGCTATGGGATCTAAAAGAACCCGCTTTCTTCCTTTCCTTTCTTCCTCTCTGCCTAGTGTTCGGCTGATCTTGACAGAACATCCTGAAATGGAGGCCTGCAGGCAGGGGAGTGTGGGAAATGAGGTTCTCGTACTTTCTGTCCCTCTGGTGTGGGGAGAACACAGAAGGACAGAGATGGTGCTGAACACCCACACAAGGTGTCCGACACACTTGAACCTGAAAGTGGAAAAAGGGTGTTTGTGAAAAGAGAGGAGAGAAAGGAGTCTCAGAGATTTTAAAAGCGGGAGTTGGAGTTGAAGCTCCAGATACAGACTCTCTAACCAGGTGCCTACAAGTCCCTGGGAGACATCTTTTTTCAGATGACTGTATACTCCAGTTTGAAGATTGGTCTAAACTTTGATCGTGCAAAGAGATGCACACCCTCCAGCCAGCTTTCCCAGGGCACTCTGGACCTCGTTGCTTCTGAGGCTGTGAATGACGGGGCTCAACAGGGGGCTAACCACACAGAAGAGCACAGAGACCAGGGTGTCCATGTCCAGCCTTCTCTGGGCCTGTCATAGTGGAAGTTGGCTTTTTCATAGAAGACCACCACGACAGTGAGGGGGGATGCACAGGTGGAGAAGGACATCCTCTTGCCCTGGGCGAAGGGAATTTTTAGGATGGCCACCATGTTGAGTGTGTAGGAGCCTGCAGTGAAGAGGCAGGTGCTCAGGCCCATGGTGGCACTGACAACGTGGAGCGCAGACTCGTTGACAGAGGTGTCTGAGCAGGAGAGATTCAGGAGCAATGGGGTGTCACAGAGAAAGTGGCTGAACTGGTGGGGCCCACACAGAGTGAGTGTGATGGCCAGCACCGTGTGTGTGACCAAATTCACCAGCCCACACAGCCAGGACCCAGTCACCAGGCCAACACAGACCTTCACACTCATGATGACTGGGTAATGAGGAGGATGGCAGGTGGCCACACAGCAGTCATACTGGCCACACAGCCAGTAAGACGCCTTCTGTGCCAGCACTTGTCACCAAGAAGAAGATCTCGGAAAGGCAGCCCTCATAAGAAATGGCCTTCTTCTCCCAAAAAAAGTTCACCAACAGTACTGGGAGGGTGGTGGATGTGTAGCAGATGTCCAAGAAGCTCAAATTGCAGAGAAAAAAGTATATTGGAGTGTGGAGAGCAGGACTGACCCTGGTGGCAACTATTATGAGCATGTTCCCCAGGAGAGTGGTCAGGTAAATGACCAGAAACAGCAGAAAGAACCAGCCCTGTAGGTTGGAGTGGTTGGAAAATCCCAAGAAGATGAATTCAGTGAAAAATGATTGATTGCTCATTTCCAATGGTATCATAGCTACAAAACAGAGAAAAAGAGACTATGACGAGAATGGACTGAGAGCACCCCAAACAGGCTTGTTAATCTGCAGCAACATGGCAAATAATATTGTATACAGTGATGCCTGGACTCTGGACAGAGACATATAAGAGTGACTTTAAAGAGAGCATAACTTCTCACAGACTTTTGCATGGGTGCTCTTTTGTAAGAATAAATGGAGACTTGGTAAAAATGCACAACCAGCTATCAACCCCTGTGTCTCATTGAATCTGCAGTATCTTCCTCCTAACACTGTGCTTCACTGTGATGAATTCTTTTTGTATGTCTGTTATTTCAAGTAATAAGTTTTCATTGTGGAAAAATGAAGAAAATGCAGAAAGTTATTCAGAAGAATAGAACAGGTTACAAAATCAAAGGTCTCTTTGCATTCATCCCATTCTACCTCTATCTATCTTTAAAATATCCAAAGCAAAATTTCCCAATATTGTTGTATTCTATTTAGTTGTTTACCTTGTAATCTTAATTTCCTAACATGAAATTAAGTTAATATCTCCCTTTTTATTGAACATAGAAACCTTCCATTCCATTTACTATCATAAATATTGGAATAGAAGCTTTCATTCATATGTATCTGTGATCATCTCTGATTATTTATTAAAAGTAAAATTATAAGTCACCTGCTTTTAAATACATTGGTCTATTTTTTTCAGTCGAAACTTTTATTTTTTTAAGTTTTATTAGATACAAGAAATTTTGACAAATGATATATACTGAGGTATTTTTCTTTTTTTGTATTATAAGATTTACCTCACCAAACATTACATTTCCTGAAAAAAAATGATTGATACAATTACTGATATTCTATCATGTTACCCACGCTAATCCGTGATCCATTGTTTTGAACTAAAATTTCTGTTTCTTTTTCAATCTTAAATGAAAAATATTATAGTAAAACAGTAGGCTTTGGTCCAGATAGATGTGGATTGAAATCAATCTGTTGTTTACTAGATGTTGTTTGTAAAAAAATCAGCTCATCTTTATACCTCAGTTTGTTCCTTGCTTAGGATATTAATGATGTCTATTTCACCACTGCTTAATAAAGTTTTGAGAAAATATAAGCTTTGTGTCTGGCACATTACATTTACTCAATGCCTTTTATCAAGTTAGAAAATGTCTATCCATTTTTTACTAGTAGTTTTTTTTTTTTTGGTGTTTGTGTGCTGAGTTTTTAATTCAGAGCCTTATGCATACTAAGCATGCACTCTACCACTGGACTTTGCCCCTAGTTTCATTTAGTTATAGTTTTTATCATAAATAGATATTGAATTTTCTTATTTTCTCTGCATCTATTGAAATGATATATATTTTTTTCTTATTTAGTTTGTTACTATGGAAATTCAGTTGATTGAATTTTTGAATATTGAACCAGCCTTGCATTCTGGGATTGATCTCAATTGACTATAATGTTATCCTTATTCTACATGGCTGAGTTCAGTTTGTTAATATTGTTCCCTGCTTGCTTTTGCTTATTCTATTTTCGCTGTTCTCTAGAGATAATCTATTTCTTGAAGAATTCTCAGCTGTATTCTACTGTTATTTTCAGTCAATGCATGTTAGTGGACTAATGGGAAACACAGAAGGGATTTCTGATGTTTCCAGGAAGCCCTGCCTTAGGTACTGTAAACTCAGTCACAGGGATATGGCCTTCACAGTGACCCACTTTCTAGCAATATGTCTAAACCTAGTTCTTATTCCTCCCAACGTTAGACATTTCGGCCTGTTCCTTTCCATAGCTGCAAAGGTTTTCTTTTGAGTGTCCAAATGTAACAGTTTCTGTTACTCTTGCCCCTGAAGATTACAGCTTTTGTTCTATGCAAAAAAATCAGGAAATGGGTCTGGGGGGATTTTTGGCTGCTGTTGCTGCTCTTTGACACTCCATCTATCCAAGAAATGATACCGTTAAAGACACTTTCTCAGAATACTTTTTTATCTTCCTGGGAGCATTTTGTGGAATCCATGGAGAAAAAGAAAAAATACAAACATCTTATGTCTATAGCCCTCTGGGTCTTTATGCTCTTAAACCAGTCTATACTTAGTCTTTAGCAATCCATTAACTATTTTTTATTTGAGTTTTTTTATATAAATAAACTCCTATGTATCTAGTGGGTTCTCCCATAGTTAAAAAAATGCCTGGATTATTTTGGTTGCTTATCTCTCCCCAGATTTCGGTTAGTTGTTTACCTTATAATCTTCATCCCTAATTAAGTCAAAGAAAGTCATTAATTTGCATTTTCTTCTGCTCTTTTTGGTTATTATAATGATGAAAACAACATGCTTTCTAGCTATTTTGATAGATACTCAAGGTAAAATTTAAAGTCTATACACTTATTTTTCAAAAATATTTAGTATTTTCTAATTTAGTTAAATATGTAGTTATTCTATTCAAAACAATCTCATTCCTAGCATATTTCCAAAGAAATTAATGCACAGTTGACAAAAATTCTTTTGTAAAAATTCATAGTAACTCAAACAAGTATTATGCCTTCATCAGAAGGACAGAAGACAAATCATGGTTTATCATGCAGTGGAATAATTCAGTTACTTTAGAAACACAAATACTGGAACATTAATAACACTGACAAATCTACAAAAAATTTTCTGGGTGAAAGAAGCCAGATACAAAATATATACTGTATGTTTCCTTTAAATAAAGTTCAAAAATCAGCAAAACACCTATAATGGTCAAGTAATAATGGTAGTCTTTTTTTTTTGGAGCTCAGGGGTGATATCAGTTGAAGCATGAAGGAATTTTCTAAAGTGATGGAAATGTTTTATATCCTGATTTTTGGTAGTTCATATATATGTAAAATATTATAAACCTGTACACTTTAGATCTGTGCATTCTTTGAGTACAAATTATAGTTCAATTTTTAAAAATAGCCTTATTTTAAAAATAAGTAATTAATGGGGAAGAGTGGTACCTGCCTGTAATCCCAGGTACTTGGGATACTAAGGCAGGAGGATCATAAATTTGAAACTCTGCAAGGCCCCCCACGCCAAATAATTGAAAGGGCTGGGGATATAGCTTCATGGTAGAGTGCCACTGGGTTCAATCCCCAGTACTGCAGTAAGTAAGTAAGTAAGTAAGTAAATTGATAAATAGAAGTGAAAGCATTTTTTCAAGATGATTTTTAACTCAGGATTGGTTGGAAGTACATCTAAATATTTTTTTAGGTCTCTAAGAGGTTAAATATTTTCTCCTATTTTTTGCATTTCTCTACTTCTTTTTTACCACAGTGATAGTCCAGGAAATATCACATTTTACAAGTGACATCAGTTGTTTCCTGATCACGATTTGTTTGAAGCAGTGAATGTGATTGGTGGGTACATTTGGTCTGTATCACAGATACAAAGCCTAGCTCACCATGATAGATGGGCGTGTGCATGTGTGTGTGTGTGTGTGTGTGTGTGTGTGTGTGTGTTATTGGTTGTGGGATTGGTCTTGACTGAGAACACTGTCTTATAGTTAGTGGGATGGTAAGTTGGCATCTCAGGCAACATTGATGGCAGAAATCTCAAAAAATATAGTAGGAATCTGCCATCTAAGGCTCAGAAAGCTCAGAACACTTTGTTATCCTAATTGCTATAAATGGAAAGACCCTCACTACTGAGCTTCTCTGAGAGCTATATCACACTGGGGCGGGAGGAGGGAGCTCATTTCCATAGAGATGTACCCTGTTTCTATAGAGACTCCAGCTAGGCTTCAAGGGGCTGGTGAGATAGTACCAGTGGATGCTTCCAAGCCCTGGGTCATTCTGAGGAGCCTGCTACTTCAGGGGAGGAGGCAGGGTATCAGCCTATGGGGCCAGGACTAGGCTCTGTTAAGCTGTGTCAGGCCTGATTTCTAAGCAAGGTACTTGGCAATAGAAACCTCGGAAAACATCCCACCCCCCACCATGCAATGGGCCACCAGAGAGCCCAGGTGTGTCTCTGGAAGCCAGGCTTGGGTATGAGCATGGACATCAATGATTGCAGAGTATCAACAATAGGGGACCATAAATTACTTTCAGGTGAGTGCAGACTGAAAACAGGGACATTTGGAGGGAGATAGACTGGGTTTTAGAAAATCATCAGATTTCTAGGTCTAGAACACGCAGATAAACCCACTCATGGAACTGTGCGTGTGAGTCCAAAGAGCAGGGGTCGATAACTGTGAAACCTGATTCCCCAGGTTTTAGACACACCTGTTTAGTTCAAAAGAGTGATCTGAGTGCTAACACAAGATCAAAATGAAGTGGTCTGTATCTGAAGACGTGCTGTGTTGAAGGTGGGAGAAAATCTCTGAAGCCCTCATGGAGAAGGATATGGAGAACTTTAAAGTCCTAGTTGAAGAGGACACGGTAAAGACAACAAATCAGTTTGGGCAGGCTGGCTAGCTGGTGGGATCACTCAAAAAAACAGGAATATGTGAGGAATAGCAGATGTAGAGGAGGCTTTGGTGGATTTGATTTGAGTACTGTTGAATGTGAGTTATCTGTGGGATAGTCACGTGGAAATGCCCTTCACAGACAGCCTAGAACTGCAGGTGTGGATTTGGGAGTCATTGTCTTGAAGGCAACTGTTACAGCAAAGGGTGAATATGAAATCCCCCAGGAGAATAGAGAAAGTAGAGAAGGAAATAGAGAAAGTAGGGATTCTTGTGATACTTGGTGTTCACGAAAATTGTAGTAAAAGTTTATCCAGAAATGACTAAAAACACCACACTATCTAGTTTAGTTGTAGGTATCGCTTTCTCTAAATAATTTTCCTAAACAAGAGGTTACCTTATTAGCATTGATTTACAATAAATCAACTTTGAAATGGAGCTGGAAGCTACATGTACTTGACATTTCTTACGTTCTCTGTTTTCTCTATCAACTACCTGGATGAACTTCAAGTCATTTAGAAATCAGTCACATGTACATTATTTTACCTCCCCGTATAAAAAAAATCAATATGACTATCTCTTTTATAGGTAGATATCTAAATGTTTTCAGAAAAAGAAATAAAATTCCACATAGAAGGCAGTTCCAGCACATTTTACTATGGGAAATTGGTACATGGTCTGTGGATGTGTAAAAGGGAAAACTAAACGTAAATGTTCAGGGATTTAAAAATACAATCTCTGAAGTTGTGCATACTGCTATTGTAAAGGTCTTAAATATAAAGGTCAGTTCAGGAGGGACAATTTCATGGGGCATTAAAAAATCTCCCAATGTATGTTTATATAATTTTATCTACATATAAGTTTTTTCTTGGTTTTACTGGCTAATTTCTTGTAGGTCACCGGTGTGGGGTAGGGTGAAGGATAATACCCAAACAATTATTACCTCTTACGATATGTCAGAGTCTTCTAGTTATAAAATTCTTCAAAATAAAAAATTCTCTTTTCCATTTAGGATTTTAAAATTTCTTTTCTTGGTAGTGGTTAGTTTCAATTCAAAAAAATTTTGTTCCTATACAGGGTCTAATTTAGTCCTAAGCCAGATTTACTGAAAAACCCAAAGAGGATAAGATCTGATCTCTGTCATGCTGCGTCCCTCCCCTGACTCAGGCAATGGCAAGGCGCTACTGAGGTGGATGGTGCAAGGCGTCCATCCTCTGGAGGAGCGCAGTATGTTTCTGGGAATGGGCTGATTTGTTTTTGTATTCCTTTAATAAGTATAGTTTTATTTCTCATATGACCATTAAGTATAAAGGAAAAATCATGACTTCCCCAATTAATGCAACTACTTCTAAAGCATAGATCTGTTTGCTCTAAATGCAATGATTTAGGTGTGGAGTGTAAATTGTTAATGTCTAAAGAAAAACTCCCTGTATTCCTGTAAAGGAAGTTTTTGAAAAATAAAATTAAAATCTAGAGAAGGAAAATTAATGTCAAGAAAATAGATTAGTGCTTAGTACTGGGCAATTTGTTTTTGTTCCTGTGCACAATGGTTTGTACTCTTACATTTGTTTGATTACAAGAAATAACAAATCAACTACTTGCCGTAACCATGGCACCAGTTCCAGTCAGTAAGTCAAGAAAGGATAGTCAAGGTATAGGCCTCACCATCCGTTCGTCTTCTGAGACCCCCTGTTGGAGCTGGTCTCCGACACTGTCCTTCAACAAACTTACAATATAATGGGAAAATGAACTCAATATGTGCAGGAAACTTGGTAACAATTCTATGTAATCTACAAATTATCATTATTTTCCCTTAGTGTTTGTTTGGGAAGCTCTGGGAATGGAGCACTTAATACTTGTCAAAGCCCCTCATTCCATCTTGAATATGCGCTCCTCCAGGTCCTAGTTGGGCCTCTCAATTGTGTTCTAAACACTAGGGCAACACCTTGTGTAAATGTGCACTCAGTAAAGGTTTGAAAAACAAAGAAGGTCTGTAAAGTACATCCATGGAGCAGAGTTTTAAAAAGATTCTTTAAAGACGGTACTGTGTGTGACCTAAAGGATCTAACAGAGACTTGACAGATGCGAGAGGACATTTCTGTTCAGTGGTTCTGGTGCAGATATCTTGCTGAGAAAAATAAAGCCTCTATAGGCATAAGTGAGGCAGCATAGCCCAGTGGCTTCTGAGGAACTCAGTGTCTCCTGTCTCCTAAACATATTCCTTATGGAGACCATCGGCTCTGTTCCCACAGAACAAGCAGCTCTGCATCTTTCTTTCCCAATCAGTCATCTCAAAGTCAGGTGAATGAGAATGAAGTCACTTATGAGTGACCCCAACATATAATATTTCTAAAGGAGGGGGATTGTGTATGAAGTAGATTACTCACAAGCTTCAGGGATTTATTACAGTTAATAAATTGCTTGCAACTCCCTTCCCCAAACATCCATGTGTTGTAAGATAAAGATGAAAACCCCTAGTTACTGAATGAATACGTTTCTAAACATAACTTCTTCTACAATAATGATTTTTATTTAAACAGATATTTTGGTAGGTCTATTGTTATGCTATATTGTATCATAATGGGAATGTGTCCCTATACTTTCTCCCTAAAAATTATTCTTTTTGTCCTGCTCATCAAAAGCAGAGGATTAACACTTAGCATTATCTATTGTTTACCATAAGTAATTTTCCACACACATCATCTCACTTAAGGAATTTAGGCATCCAAGGGTTTCTGGTTATGTTTTGGGTTTTCTTCCAGTACTGGAGGCATCATGCTAAATCCCTCAGGTTTTGTGATAACCTCTGAAGTTATTTCTACTTTGGCAATACAAGTAGTATCATTACATAAATGCCATCAAAATGGTAATGAAAATATGTACAATATTCTGTAATATGATTATAAGGTGTAGGTATATCCTGATTCTGGAATAGTGTTTTTGAAAATTGTGATGGTAAATAAACTACCTACCAGGAACTCTCACAGAGAGGCATAGATTTCTGGTTTTGGTGTGGCCCTTGCTGCTCTTTATACTAGCACCTGTGCTGCAAAGAAAGCTCTTGGTAAAACTGGCTGTTGGTCTCCATTCACCACAAAACGGACTTGTTATTCTGAAAGTTGCCTGTCGCATATCTGTGGCCTCATGAAGGAGTCAAAATCCTCTGATCTCTCACAATTCATTTTCCTGTGATGGATATTTATAGAGGTCTGGGGCTGACCTGTTGGGAATATGCATCGAGCCTTTTCTCTGCAGCTGCTCTGGGACTCCTCAGTGTGCAAACACAACTCAAGGGCAACAGCTTGAGTTCAACTGCAACAATGGAGAGCAGTTAATTCGCTGTTGGATTCATTAATGTCTTGGCAATCACCTTTTCCCAGCATGCAGCAAGAAGATCAGCGTCCTCTCTCTTCTGGGATGTGGGTGAGCGAAGTTCAGAGTGAGATTTCTGCTAAAAAGTTGTGGGTGGCTGAAACCTCAAGACTGCCTTCCCTTCCTGCTAGGGAGAGAAGGGCTCAGGGTGGGTGTACACTTATTGGGATGGATTTCGCACGGCATATGAAGTTTTTCCTTTATGTTACATACTTTGCCAGATGGACAGATATCAGAAGCCACAATATTAAAAGCATCCCCACTATCTTCAGCTGATCCACTCCTGCTAAGGGCTGATCCCTTACTAAACAATGTATGACTTCGTGCCCCTTAATTTTATGATCCTGCTGATGCTCATGACCTGGTGAAGAAATTGTTTACTATGGAGTTTAAAAGTAGGGTCGAAAGAAAAATTCATCAAACAGCTCTTTCGGGCACAGTATTAGATAAAGATGTAAGTCTCTAAAACTTAAAATTTGCCATAATACAATGGGGTTTTCCTCATGCTTAGGAGAGACACATTAACAGTACTCCTAAAAGATCTTAGAATGATTGGGCATCACAGAAAGGCAAAGCTAAAGCACATTTGATGAAGCACTTCACACATTCCAGGGTCATCACACTAAAAGGAATGATAATGATGTTTTGTTAAGGGAGTGAGGAAATCAGAAGCTTTATTCACCACTCCTAATAATAAGGTAAGCTGGTTCCACTGGTCTGAAAATGATCTGGAACTTCTTCAGAAAGTTAATTATGGAGTTAACGATCAACCTCTTCCACTCCTACTTACAAACTCAAGATATATAAAAAAGTTGTCCACCAATGATTTGTACATGAATGTTCATATAAGGTTCATATTATATATAATGTTCATATTATATATATGAATCTTATTTATATTAGTCAAAAAGTGAAAATGACCAGGCAGGCCTGTAATCTAGCTACTCAAGAAGCTGAGGCAGGAGGATCACAAATTCAGGGACAACCTGGGCAAATTTGCAAGACCCTGTCTCAAAATAAAATTTTTAAAAGTGTTGGGCTTTGGCTTAGTGGTAGAACATTGTTTAGTGTGCAGGAGGCTCTGGGTTAAATCTGCAGTACGACACCCACAAAGAAACAAAGTAAAAATTAGTATCCAGTGGGAAATGAACAAAGAAATGTGGCATTTTCATAAGATGGAAATCAGTCACAATAAGGAGGAATAAACTAAAATACTAATACAAGCTACAATATAACTGAAAATTGCAAACATCCTAAGTGAAAGGAGTCAGATCCAAAAGGCATATATGGTATTACTCCATTAAAAATATCCACAGAAACTCGAGTGTATACATAGATCTTTCTACATGTTGAGGAGAAACACAGAAATGGTGTTTATTTAAAACTTAGAATCAAGATCCATTAGGAAAATGCAAGTCAAAGTCACATTGCACATAGCACTTCACATTCACTAGTGTTGGCTAGACCTGCAATATTGGGGAAAATGAGATTGACTGCTTTGAGTATAGGCTTTTTTGGAGAGAAAAGTAATAAAAATTTTCTGAAATACCTGTGGATTAGAGAACCCAGGTGAGATCACAATGTGTCACATACTTAGCACAGTGTGCTTCCCCTGGATGGAGGGGAACCACAGTGGTCATGTGACACTGTGTATGGAGAGAGCACTCTTGTAATTGCTGCTGAAGAGTTCACATATTTCTACAACTAAGACATTTCCTAGAATGAAACCATCATCTAGTTCTAATCTCACTATACAGTCTGTCTCCAAGTAAGTTTCCTCAGGGCACTCTGGACCTCTTTGCTTCTCAGGCTGTGAATGATGGGCTTCAACATGGAGGTTACCACACAGAAGAGCACAGAGACCACGGTGTCCGTGTCCAGCCTTCTCTGGGCCTATCATAGTGAAAGTTGGCTGTTCCATAGAAGACCACCACGACAGTGAGGGGGGACGCACAGGTGGAGAAGGCCTTCCTCGTGCACTGGGCAGAGGGATTCCCCAGGATGGCCGCCATGATGAGTGCTTTGGAGCCTGCAGTGAAGAGGCAGGGGCTAAGGCCCATTGTGGCACTGACAACGTGGAGTGCAGCCTCGTTGATAGAGGTGTCTGAGCAGGAGAGCTTAAGGAGCAATGGGGTGTCACAGAGAAAGTGGCTGATCTGGTTGGGCTTACAAAGAGTGAGTGTGATGGCCAACACCCTTTGTGTGACCAAATTCACAAGCCCAGACAGCCAGGACCAAGTCACCAAGCCAACACAGACCTTCACACTCATGATGACTGAGTACTGAGGAGGACGACAGGTGGCCACACAGAAGTCATACTGGCCACACAGCCAGTAAGATGCCTTCTGTGCCAGCACTTGTCACCAAGAAGAAGATCTGGGAAAAGCAGCCCTCATAAGAAATGGCCTTCTTCTCCCAGAATAAGTTCACCAGCAGTACTGGGAGGGTGGTGGATGTGTAGCAGACGTCCAAGAAGCTCAAATTGCTGAGGAAAAAGTACATTGGAGTGTGGAGAGCAGGACTGACCTTGGTGGCCACTATTATGAGCATGTTCCCCAGGAGAGTGGTCAGGTAAATGACCAGAAAGAGCAGGAAGAACCCGCCCTGTAGGTTGGAGTGGTTGGAAAATCCCAAAAAGATGAATTCAGTGACAAATGATTGATTGCTCATTTCCAATGTTGTCATAGCTACAAAACAGAGAAAAAGAGACCATGATGAAAATGGACTGAGAGAACCCCAAACAGGCTTGTTAATCTGCAGCAACATGGCAAATAATATCGAATGAAAAGCAGCTTGGAGACTGATAACCTGTGGGACTGGTCTCAGGAAATCAGACCCATGGAGCCGCAGACATTTGCAGGGGTGATGGTGGGTTGGAGTAACCAGAGAATTGCTGGAAGCCAACAGAAAGCCATTCGACCTCATCATGGTGTGAAGTCATTTATCACTGTCTCAGTAATCTCTGTCTCCTGTTGTCCTTTTATGTAAACATAGGATTTTTGGAGAAGTTAATTTTCATTGCAAATGTTAAGAAAAAAATTTACAAAGCAGAGTCATCATCTTCAGAAGCAGTCGGTGTTGCCTTCAGTGTTTTCCAATGTAGAGTTTTTCTCATTTTACATCAATCTTGATCTCTGTGTTCGGAAAGGCAGAAGTTAACTATTCCTGTACAACGCTGAAATTATCAGGGCCAGAGCAAAATAGAGGAAAGAAGTTGATGAAGTGGGGTTGGATTGGCTATCTTAAGTATACAAGGAAGACCAGTGGAGTAGAAGGAGTATGAGAGGGCGTAGAGGTTTTGGAAGGGAGGAAATGTGAAAGGTCTTTACGCAGATCATGTTATGTGCACATGGAAGTCTACCACAGGGGACTGCACCTGTATGTATATGTAGAAAGCACCAGTCAGAAATTAACAGATAAATGACCCAAAGAAAGTTCAGTAGAGAAAGGAGAATGGGGGCGGGAAGGGGAGGGAGATGGCGGGTGGGGACTGAATGAAGTAAATCAGATTCCATGCACGTAGGATCTTTTCCAAATCAACCCAACTTCTATGTATAACTATTATGCTCTAATAAAAAGTTTAAAAAGATGACATGATCCTATCAACAAAGAGTGAGATTTGAATTCTTCTTGACCTATTTGTATACCTTTAATTGCTTTCTTTTTTCCAATGGCTCTGGCAATTTCAAGGATGAAGTTGAATAGAAGTGGTGAAAGACGGGGTGCCCTGTTTTCTTCCAGTTTTTAGAGTGAATGCTTTTAACCTTTCTCCACTTAGAATGATGCTGCCTTGGGTTTAGCATAGAGAGCTTTTACAATGCTTTTACAAAGTTCCTTCTGTCCCTAGTGTTTCTACTGTTTTGACAGGTAGGGGTGCTATATTTTGTTAAATGCTTTTTCTGCATATATTGAGATGATCAATAAACTTACATCTCTCTTAAATAAACTTAATCTCTCCCCTTTGGCTAAACATTCAGATCATCTCCAGTCCTATAAATATTTTAATGAACATTTTCCTACATAAACATTTGTGACCATTTCGAAATGTCTTTTCAGAATAAAATTTAAATCTGACATAAAAGAATTCGTTGTGCAGTTTCTATTTAAATCTAGCTCATGGGAGAAATTATATTAAGTGAAAAAAGCCAGACACATAAAGAGAAATAGCAGTTTTTCACTTCTTTTTGGAAGCTAAAAAGGTGATCTCAGAGAAGTAGGGAGTAGAGCGGTGGTTATTGGAGCCTGGGAGAGAATCACAAAAATCATTGTGAGTCTGATTTGTCAAAGACGCATGTGAAGGACTGCCTGAAACATGCCCTCTGAGTGTGGTCTTTAAAAAAAAAAAAGAGTGACTTCTAACAGGGTCCTCAGAAAATCTCTCTTCTCTCCTCAGTGGGCAGCAGGAGGTCCATGGGTCTGGCTGCCTAGGAGCTAGCTGTTGTGTGCAAATGGGCAGGACCAGGACGGCTGGAGAATATCAATAATCACTAGTAGACCACATTCTAGGTGAGGGCAGGGTGGAAACAGGCCATCCAGAAGGAAATGGCTTGAGCTCTGAAAATGACAGAATCTGTGGATTAAGGAAACGGTTGTGGGTCCAATCCACTCATAACACCTACTCCCTGGGTCAGTCCACGGTTGCCAAATTTACCACAGGCCTGACTAGAACAACCCAGAGAAGGAGATGCACTCTGGCCTCCTGGCTTGGAGGTTTTGTCTGGGGCCAGCTGACCCATTGCTGCCGGCCTGAGATAAGGTGGGACGCCGAGGTGGAAGAAAACAAGGGAGGAAGCGTCCCTAGCTCATGGCAGCCAGAAGGTTATGGCGGGAGAGGGGACAGAAGGAGACAGTTCACAGGGGACAAGATGTTATTCCCCAGGGCATGTCCCCGGCCACACTCCACCTGCCCACAATCCTATCAATACAGTGGGCCTTTCAGATAATTAACCCACAATATGGCTGGATCCACAGATTAGGTCACAAGTTTCACAGTCTAATCATTTCACCTGTGAACACTGCTACTGTGGCTGACCCTGAGCTTTTGGTGGGGGGATACTTTATTTCTAAGCCATAATAGTACCTACAGTCCATGTGCTTTGGTTAGAATTCCTTCATGTTGTCTGGGAGAGTAATAGGGTGCCAAAACAAGATTAAAAGGAAATATCTGGTAACTGTAGTTGTGACATTTGGAGCTTTGAAAAAAGCTCTGAAGCGGAGCCCTGGGTGGAGCACTTAAAAGTCCTGGTAACCAGGACACAAGAGGGCACCTGGTCTGTGGTGTAGCTGAGTGGCAGTGGGATCACTCATTAAAACATATAAAAAATAAGAAAGAGCGTGTCTGGGGAGAGGAAATGAGGAAAGGAGTTTGGGTCTCGAGTCTGGGTACCTGCGGGGTCTCCCCAAGGAGATTCCAGGAGGCAGCGGGACAGGTTTCCAGGAGATAGGCCTGGGAGTCATGGCTTAGAGTTACTGTGGAAGTCACAGGTGCTCACAAAGCCAAAAGAGAGAAGGGTGAGGAGAGAGGGCCTGATGGACTGTGCGGAGGAGAAGGTGTCCAGAAGGAGGCTCACCAGCTATCAGCAATCATTCTGCACCACAGTGTGAAAGCTCTGCTCTCTGTACCAGGCCTTCTGCACCCCAGTCTAAAATCTCTGCTCTCTATAACACTCCTTCTGCACCCCAGTCTACAACCTCTGCTCCCTGCAACAATCCTTCTTCACCCCAGTCTCCAAGATCTGCTCTCTGAAACACTCTTTCTGCACCCCAGTCTCGAACATCTGCTCTCTGCAACAGTCCTTCTGCACCTCAGTCTAAAAACTCTGCTCTCTGCAACAATCATTCTGCACCCCAGTCTCCAACCTCTGCTCTCTGGAACAGTCCTTCTACACCTCAGTCTCCAAACTCTGCTCTCTATAATATCCTTTGGCACACAAGTCTCCAAACTGAGATATCTGTAACAGGCCTTCTGCACCCCAGTCTCCAACCTCTGCTCCCTGCAAGAACACTTCTGCACCCAAGTCTCCAAGTTCTGCTCTCTGAAATAGTCCTTCTGAACCCCACTCTCGAACATCTGCTATCCGCAACAGTCCTTCTGCAACTAAGTCTGAAAACTCTGCTCTCTGCAACAATCATTCTGCAACCCAGTCTCCAACCTCTGCTCTCTGTAACAGTCCTTCTGCACCTCAGTCTCCAAACTCTGCTCTCTATAATATCGTTCTGCACACCAGTCTCCAAACTGTGATATCTGTAACAGGCCTTCTGCACCCCAGTCTCCAACCTCTGCTCCCTGAAAGAATCCTTCTGCACCCCAGTCTCCAACCTCTGCTCTCTGTAACAGGCCTTCAGCACCCCAGTCTCCAACCTCTGCTCTCTGTAACATGCCTTCTTCACCACAGTCTTCAAACCCTTCTCTCTGAAACGATCATTGTGCACCTCAATCTCCAACCTCTGCTCTCTGCAACAGTATTTCTGCACCTCAGTCTCTAAACTCTGTTCTCTGTAAGATCCTTCTGCACCCCAGAATCCGAATTCTGCTCTCTGTAACAGTCCTACTGCACCCTAGGATCCAACCTCTGCTCTCTGTAACAAAACTTCTGAACCCCAGTCTCCAACCTCTGCTCTCTGTAACATTCCTTCTATACCTCAGTCTCCTAACTCTGCTCTCTGTAACGGTCCTTCCGCACCCCAGTCTCCAAACTCTGCTTTGTGTATCAGTAGTTTTGCAAACCAGTCTCCAAACTCTGCTCTCTGTAACAGTCCTTCTGCACCTCAGTCTCCAACTTCTGCTCTCTGTAACAGTCCTTGTGAACCCCAGTCAAAAATGTATGCTCTCTGCAACATTTCTTATGCACCCCAGTATCCAACCTATGCTCTCTGTTACTGTCCTTCTGCACCCCAGTCTCCAAACTCTGCTCTCTGTAAGATTCTTATGCACCTCAGTCTCAAATCTCTGCTCTCTGTATAAGTCCATATGCACACCAGTATCCAACCACTGCTCTCTGTAACAATCTTAGGCACCTAAATCTCCAACTTCAGCTTTCTGCATCGGTCCTTCTGCACCCCATTCTCCAAACTCTGATCTCTGCAACAGTCCTTCTGCACCACAGTCTCCAAAGTCTGCTTTCTGTGTCAGTTCTTCTGTTCCCCAGTCTCTAACCTCTGCTCTTTGTAACAGTCCTTCTGCACCTCAGTCTACAACCTCTGCTCTCTGTAACAGTGTTTCTGCCACCTAGTCTCCAACCTCTACTCTCTGCAACATTTCTTCTGCACCCCAGTCTCCAACCCGTGTTCTCTGTAACTGTCCTTTTGCACCCCAGTCTCAAACATCTGCTCTCTGTAAGTATCATTCTCCACCATATTCTCCAACCTCTGCTCTCCTCAACGATCATTCCGCACCTCAGTCTCCAACCTCTGCTCTCTGCAACGATCCCTCTGCACCCCAGTCTTCAACCACAGGTCTCTGTAACAGTCCTTATGCAGCTCAGTCTCCAATCTATGCTCTCTGTAAGGTACTTCTGCAAACCAGTCTACAACATCTGCTCTCTGCAATGATCGTTTAGAACCCCAGTCTCCAAAATCTGCTCCCTCTAACAGTCCTTCTGTACAGCAGTTTCCAAACTCTGCTCTCTGTAACACTCTTTCTGCACCCCAGTCTCCACCCTGTGATCTCTGTAACAATTTGTCTGGATATCAGTCTCCAACCTCTGCTCTATACAACGTTCTTTCTGCTCCTCAGTCTCCAAACACTACTCTCTGTAAAACTCCTTCTGCACCTCAGTCTCCAAACTCTGCTCTCTGCAACATCATTCTGCAACCAATTCTCCAAACTCTGCTCTCTGTAACATTCCTTCCGCACCCCAATCTCCAAAGTCTGCTCTCTGTAACAGGCCTTCTGCACCCCAGTCTTATAACTCTGCTCTTTTTAATAGGCTTTCTGCACCCAAGTCTCCAATTTCTGCTCTCTGCAGCGATCCTTCTGCACCCCAGGATCCCACATCTGCTCTCTGCAACAGTACTTCTGCACCTTAGTCTGAAAAGGCTGCACCTCTGTCTCCAAAATAATCTCTGTAAGATGCTTCTGCAACCCAGTCTTGAAACTGTGCTATCTGTAACAGTCCTTCTGCACCCAAGTCTCCAACCTCTGCTCTCTGCAACAGTCCTTCTGCACTTCAGTCTTCAACCTCTACTCTCTGTAAGATCCTTCTGCACCAAAATCTTTAACTTCTTCTCTCTGTATCAGTCCTTATGCACCCAGGTCTCCAAACTCTGCTCTCTGCAATATTTCTTCTGCACCCAAGTCTCCAACCTGTGCTCTCTGTAACAGTCCTTCTGCACCAGAGATTCCAACATCTGCTCTCTGCAATGATCCTTCTTCTACCCAGTCTCCAAACTCTGCTCTCTGTAAAAGTCCTTTTGTATCGCAGTCTCCAACTTCTTCTCTTTGTAACTGTCCATCTGCTCCTCAATTGCCAACCTCTGCTTTCTGTAACAGTCCTTCTGCACCCCAGACTCCAAACACTTTTCTCTGCAACGATCCTTCTGAACCTCAGTCTCCTACCTCTGCTCTCTGTAAAAGTCCTTCTGCAACTCAGTCTCTATTCTTTGCTCTCTGTAATAGTCCTACTGAACCCCAGTATCCAATCTCTGCTCTCTATAACAATCCGTCTGCACCTCTGTGTCCAACGTCTGCTCTCTGTAACAGTCTTTCTGCACCCCAGTCTCCAAACTCTGCTCTCTGTAACAGTCCTTCTATACCGCAGTCTCCAACCTCTACTCTCTATAACGGTCTTTCTGCGCCCCACTTGCCAACCTCTGCTTTCTGAAACAGTTTTTCTGAACCTCAGATCTAACCTCTGCTCTCTGTAACAGACCTTCTATGCCTCAGTCTAAAACCTCTGCTGTCTGCAACAATCCTTTTAAACCCCAGTCTCCAAACTGTTCTATCTGTTACAATCCTTCTGCACCCCAGACTCCAACATCTGCTCTCTGTAACAGGTCTTCTGCAACTCAGTCACCAAATTCTGCTCTCTGTAACAGGCTTTCTGCACCCCAGTCTCCAACCTCCTCTCTGCAACAGTCCTTCTGTACCCCAGTCTTCAACCTCTGCTCTCTGTAAGATTCTTCTGCACCCCCGTTTCCAAAGTTTGCTCTGTGTAACCGTCATTCTGCACCTCAGTCTCTGACTTCATCCCTCTGCAACGGCCTTTCTGCACCCAAGTATCCAACCTCTGTTCTCTGCAGCAGTCATTCTGCACCCCAGTCTCAAACCTCTGCTCTCTTCTACAGTCCTTCTGCACCACAGTCTCCAACTTCTTCTCTCTGCAACATCTCTTCTGCACCCAGTCTTTTAACTGTGCCTTCTGTAACTATCCTACTGCACCCTGGTCTCAAAACTCTGCTCTCTGTAGCGATCCATCTGCACCTCAGTCTCCAACCTCTGCTGTCTGCCACGATCCTTCTGCACCCCAGTCTCCAACGTCTGTTGTCTGCAACAGTGCTTCTGACCCCAGTCTCCAGGCTCTGCTCTCTGTAACATCCTTCTGTACCCCATTATCCAAACTTTACTCTAGGTGACATTCCTTCTTCACCCCAGTCTCCACCCTCTGCTCTTTGTAACGGTACTTCCGTACCGCAGTCTCCAATCAATTTCTGCTCACTGCAACATTTCTTCTGCACCCCAGTCTCCAAACTGTGCTCTCTGTAACTGTCTTTTTTTTTTATTGTTGGTCGTTCAAAACATTACACAGTTCTTAATACATCATCTTTCACAGTTTGATTCAAGTGGGTTATGAACTCCCAACTTTACCCCATATACAGATTGCTGTTTCACATCAGTTACCCTTCCATTGATTGACATATTGCCTTTCTAGTGTCTGATGTATTCTGCTGTCTGTCTTATTCTCTACTATCCCCCCTCCCCTCCCCTCCCCTCCCCTCCCCTCCCCTTTTCTCATCCCTGTTTAATGTAAATCTTCTTCTCAAGCTCTTCGTCCTTACCCTGTCCTTGTTTACTCCCCTTATATCAAAGGGGTCATTTGGTATTTGTTTTTTAACGATTGACTAGCTTCACTTAGCATAATCTGCTCTAATGCCATCCATTTCCCTCCAAATTCTATGATTTTGTCGTTCCTTAATGCAGAGTAATACTCCATTGTGTATAAATGCCACATTTTTTTTATCCATTCATCTATTGAAGGGCATCTAGGCTGATTCCATAATCTTGCTAAAGTGAATTGTGCTGCTATGAACATCGTTGTAGCAGTGTCTCTGTAACATGCTCTTATTAGGTCTTTAGGGAATAGACCGAGAAGGGGAATAGCTGGGTCAAATGGTGGTTCCATTCCCAGCTTTCCAAGAAATCTCCATACTGCTTTCCAAATTGGCTGCACCAATTTGCAGTCCCACCAGCAATGAACAAGAGTGCCCTTTTCCCCGCATCCTCTCCAGCACTTATTGTTGTTTGACTTCCTAAAGGCTGCCAATCTTACTGGAGTGAGGTGGTATCTTAGGGTAGTTTTGATTTGCATTTCTCTAACTGCTAGCGATGGTGAGCATTTTTTCATGTACTTATTGATTGATTGTATGTCCTCCTCTGAGAACTGTCTGTTCAGGTCCTTGGCCCATTTATTGATTGGGTTATTTGTTATCTTATTGTCTAATTTTTTGAGTTCTTTGTATATTCTGGTTATTAGGGCTCTATCTGAAGTGTGTGGATTAAAGATTTGTTCCCAGGATGTAGGCTCCCTGTTTATCTCTCTTATTGTTTCTTTTGCTGAGAAAAAACTTTTTAGTTTGAGTAAGTCCCATTTGTTGATTCTAGTTGTTAACTCTTGCGCTATGGGTGTCCTATTGAGGAATTTGGGGCCCGATCCCACAGTATGTAGATCATAACCAACTTTTTCTTCTATCAGATGCCATGTCTCTGATTTAATATCAAGCTCCTTAATCCATTTTGAGTTAACTTTTGTGCATGGCGAGAGATAGGGGTTCAGATTCATTTTGATGCAAATGGATTTCCAGTTTTCCCAGCACCATTTGTTGAAGATGCTATCCTTCCTCCATTGCATGCTTTTAGCCCCTTTATCAAATATAAGGTAGTTGTAGTTTTGTGGATTGGTTTCTGTGTCCTCTATTCTGTACCATTGGTCCACCCGCCTGTTTTGGTACCAGTACCATGCTGTTTTTGTTACTATTGCTCTGTAGTATAGTTTGAAGTCTGGTATCGCTATACCGCCTGATTCACTCTTCCTGCTTAGCATTGTTTTTGCTATTCTGGGTCTTTTATTATTCCATATGAATTTCATGATTCTTTTATCTATTTCTACAAGAAATTCCATTGGGATTTTGATTGGCATTGCATTGAACTTATAGAGAACTTTTGGTAATATCGCCATTTTGATGATGTTAGTTCTACCTATCCATGAGCAGGGTATATTTTTCCATCTTCTAAGGTCTTCTTCTATATCCTTCTTTAGGGTTCTATAATTTTCATTATATAAATCTTTCACCTCTTTTGTTAGGTTGATTCCCAAGTATTTTATTTTTTGGGGGGATATTGTGAATGGAGTAGTTGTCCTCATTTCCGTTTCAGAGGATTTGTCACTGATATACAGGAATGCCTTTGATTTATGCGTGTTGATCTTATATCCTGCCACTTTGCTGAATTCATTTATTAGCTCTAATAGCTTCTTTGTAGACCCTTTTGGGTCTGCTAGGTATAGGATCATATCATCTGCAAATAGTGATAATTTAAGTTCTTCTTTTCCTATTTTTATGCCTTTAATTTCTTTTGTCTGTCTAATTGCTCTGGCCAGTGTTTCGAGGACTATGTTGAACAGAAGTGGTGAGAGAGGGCATCCCTGTCTTGTACCAGATCTTAGAGGGAATGCCTTCAATTTTTCTCCATTCAGAATGATGCTGGCCTGTGGCTTATCGTAGATTGCTTTTACAATGTTGAGGTATGTTCCAGTTATCCCTAATTTTTCTAGAGTTTTGAACATAAAGGGATGCTGTACTTTGTCGAATGCTTTTTCTGCATCTATCGAGATGATCATATGGTTCTTATTTTTAAGTCTATTGATGTGGTGAATAACATTTATTGATTTCCGTATATTGAACCAGCCTTGCATCCCAGGGATGAATCCTACTTGATCATGATGTATAATTTTTTTGATATGTATTTGAATCCGATTCGCCAGAATTTTATTGAGGATTTTTGCGTCAAGGTTCATTAGAGATATTGGTCTGTAGTTTTCTTTCTTTGAAGTGTCTTTGTCTGGTTTCGGAATCAGGGTGATGTTGGCCTCATAGAATGAATTTGGAAGTTCTCCCTCTTTTTCTATTTCCTGAAATAGCTTGAAAAGTATTGGTGTTAGTTCCTCTTTAAAGGTTTTGTAAAACTCTGCTGTATACCCATCCGGTCCTGGGCTTTTCTTAGTTGGTAATCTTTTGATGGTTTCTTCTATTTCCTCTGTTGTTATTGGTCTGTTTAGGTTGTCTATATCCTCCTGACTCAATCTGGGCAGGTCATAAGACTTAAGGAATTTATCTATGCCTTCACTATCTTCTATTTTATTGGAGTATAAGGATTCAAAATAATTTCTGATTATCTTCTGTATTTCTGAAGTGTCTGTTGTGATATTACCTTTTTCATCCCGTATGTTAGTAATTTGAGTTCTCTCTCTTCTTCTCTTCGTTAGCATGGCTAAGGGTCTGTCAATTTTATTTATTTTTTCATAGAACCAACTTTTAGTCCTGTCAATTTTTTCAATTGTTTCTTTTGTTTCAATTTCATTTATTTCAGCTCTGATTTTAATTATTTCTTGCCTTCTACTTCTTTTGCTGTTGTTTTGCTCTTCTTTTTCTAGGATTTTGAGATGAAGTATGAGATCATTTATTTGTTGGTTTTTTCTTTTTTTGAGGAATGAACTCCAAGCAATGAATTTTCCTCTTAGAACTGCTTTCAATGTGTCCCATAGATTCCGATATGTTGTGTCTGTGTTTTCATTTAACTCTAGGAATTTTTTAATTTCCTCCTTGATGTCTTCTAAAACCCATTGATCATTCAGCAACCTATTGTTCATTCTCCAAGTGATGCTTGATTTTTCCTTCATTCTTTTATCGTTGATTTTCAGTTTTATTCCATTATGATCAGATAAGATGCATGGTATTATCTCTACCTCTTTATATTGTCTAAGAGTTGCCCTGTGACATAGTATATGGTCTATTTTTGAGAAGGTTCCATGTGCTGCTGAGAAAAAACTGTAACTACTTGATTTGGGGTGGTATAGTCTATATATGTCAATTAAGTCTAGGTTGTTAATTGTGTTATTGAGTTCTATAGTTTCTTTATTTAACTTTTGTTTGTAAGATCTGTCCAGTGGTGAAAGAGGTGTGTTGAAGTCTCCCATGATTATTGTATGGTGGTCTATTAGACTCTTGAACTTGAGGAGAGTTTGCTTGATAAACACAGCCGCACCATTATTTGGGGCATATATATTTATGATTGTTATGTCTTGTTGGTGTATGGTTCCCTTGAGCAGTATGAAGTGTCCTTCTTTATCCCTTTTGATTAACTTTGGTTTGAAATCTATTTTATTAGATATGAGTATGGACACTCCTGCTTGTTTCCGCATTCCATATGAGTGGTATGATTTTTCCCAACCTTTCACCTTCAGTCTATGAATATCTTTTTCTATCAGATGCGTTTCCTGTAGGCAGCATATTGTTGGGTCTTCTTTTGTGATCCATTCTACTAGCCTGTGTCTCTTAATTGGTGAATTTAAGCCATTAACATTTAGGGTTATTATTGAGATATGATTTGTTCTTCTAGCCATATTTGTTTATTGATGTTTCTATACCTGATTTGTTATCCTCTTTGACTATTTTTCCCCCTTTACTGTCCTATCTCCCATTGTTGGTTTTCAGTGTTATTTTCCATTTCCTCTTCCTGTAATGTTTTGCCAAGGATTTTTTGAAGAGATGGTTTTCTAGCTGCGAATTCTTTTAACTTTTGTTTATCATGGAAGGTTTTAATTTCATCTTCTATCCTGAAGCTTAATTTCGCCGGATACACGATTCTTGGTTGGAATCCATTTTCTTTCAGTGTTTGAAATATGTTATTCCAGGATCTTCTAGCTTTCAGGGTCTGTGTTGAGAGATCAGCTGTTATCCTGATTGGTTTGCCCCTAAATGTAATCTGCTTTCTTTCTCTTGCAGCTTTTAAAATTCTCTCCTTATTCTGTATGTTGGACATCTTCATTATAATGTGTCTAGGTGTGGATCTCTTATGATTTTGCACATTCGGCGTCCTGTAGGCTTCTAGGATTTGTGATTCTGTCTCATTCTTCAAGTCTGGGAAGTTTTCTTGTATAATCTCACTGAATAGTCTGTTTATTCCTTTAGTTTGGAGCTCTGTGCCTTCCTGTATCCCAATGACTCTTAAATTTGGTCTTTTGATATTGTCCCATAATTCTTGGATGTTCTGCTCATGGTTTCTTAGCAGACTTGCTGAGCTGTCTATGTTCTTTTCCAGTTGAAATACTTTGTCTTCATTGTCTGATGTTCTCTTTTCTAAGTGATCTAATCTGCTGTTAGTATTCTCAATTGAGTTTTTAAGTTGGTTTAATGATTCCTGCATTTCCAGGATTTCAATTTGTTTGTTTTTTATTACCTCTATCTCCCTGTGAAATTGATCTTTTACTTCCTGGATTTGTTTGTCAATGTGATCTTTCATTGTCTGATTTTGCTGTCTCCATGTCTTCCTTGAGACTCCAGATCATCTGAAGCATATATATCCTGTACTCTTTATCTGACATTCCGTCTGTTGCAGCTATTACCTCTTCTAAAGTTGAGTTGACCTGCATTGCTTGTGGACCTTTCTTTCCTTGTCTTTTCATACTGCTCGCATTTCTTCCTGCTTGGTGCAACTGTTGTGTTTTTGAAATTTACCTCCTATTTATTTATATTGCTCTTGTATAGTTGGGAAGTCTCCCTTGCAGGGCGGGTAGTGGCTGTGCTCCTCCCCTAATTAGGGTGGTCTGTCTACCACGCTAATTGGTCGCAGGTCTGCCCCCACTGCAGGCACTGGTGGCTGTTCTGCTCTGACCCCACTCCAATTGTGGTAACGTAACTACCACACCCTGGGGTCGTTGGTCCTGATCTGGATGTGGGTGGCGGCTCTGCTGTGCCCCCACTCCAATTGGTGTGACGTGTCTACCACGCTGGCAGACCTCTAGGCCGGTGGGTCGCAGTTCTGCACAGCCCCCACTCCCAATGGGGGTACCTGTAACTGTCTTTCTGACCCCAGTCTCCAACCTCTTCTCACTGTAACGATCCTTCTGAACCTCAGTCTCCAACCTCTGCTCTCTGCAGCGATCCTTCTGCACCTCAGTTTCCAACCGCTGCTCTCTGCAACGATCGCTCTGCACCCCAATTTCCAAACTCTGCTCTCTGTTACAGTCCTTCTACACTTCAGTCTCCAACCTCTCCTATCTGTACCAATCTTTCTTCACCTCAGTCTCTAACCTCTGCTCTCTTTAACAGTCTTTCTGCACCTCAGTCTCTAATCTCTGCTCTCTGCAACAGTCCTTCTGCACCCCAGTCTCCAACCTTTGATGTCTGTAACAGTTCTTCTGCACCCCAATCTCGAACCTCTGCTCTCTGTAACAATCCTTATGCACCTCAGTCTCCAACGTCTGCTCTCTGTAATAGTCCTTCTGCACCCTAGTCTCCAACATGTGCTCTCTACAACGGTCCTTCTGCACCAAAGTCTCCAAACTCTGCTCTCTCTAACAGTACTTCTGTACCGCAGTGTACAACCTCTTCTCTCTCTAACTGTCCTTCTGCACACCAATTGCCAACCTCTGCTTTCTGTAACAGTCTTTCTGCACCTCAGTTTCCAACCTCTGCTCTCTGTAACATTCCTCCTAAGCCTCAGTCTGAAACCTCTGCTCTCTGCAACGATCCTTCTGCACCCCAGTCTGCAAAATGTGCTTTCTGTAACAATCTTTATGCACCCCAGTCTCCAACCTCAGCTCTCTGTAACAGGTCTTCTGCACCCCAGTCTCCAAACTCTGCTCTCTGTAAGAGGCCTTCTGCACCCTAGTCTCCAAACTCTTCTCTCTGCAACGATCCTTCTACACCTCAGTCTCCAACCTCTGTTCTCTGCAAGGATCCTTCTGCACCACAGTTTCCAACCTCTGAACTCTGTAACAGTCCTTCTGCACCCCAGTCTCCAACCTCTTTTCCCAGCTACAGTACTTCTGCACCCCAGTCTCCAACCTCTGTTCTCTGCAAAATTTATTTTGCACCCAAGTATCTAACCTTTGCTCTCTGTAACTGTCCTGCTGAACCCCAGTCTCCAAACTCTGCTCTCTGTAGCGATTCTTCTGCACCTCATTCTCCAACCTCTGCTCTCTGCAACGATCCTTCTGCACCCCAGTCTTAATCCTCTGCTCTCGGTAAGAATCCTTTTGCACCCCAGTCTCCAACCTCTCTTCTCTGTAAATGTCCTTCTGCATTTAAGTCTCCAAGTTCTGCAATCTGTAACAGTCCTTCTGCAACCCAGTCTCAAAACTCTGCACTCAAAAATGATCTTCCTGCACCTTAGTCTCAAACCTCTTCTCTCTTTAATAGTCCTTCTGCACCCAGTCTCCAACATCTGCTCTCTGCAAGGATTTTTCTTGTTTCAAGTCTCCAAACTCTGCTCTCTGGAATGGTCCATCTACATCCCAGTTTCCAAAATATGCTCTCTTTAACAGTCCTTCTGCACCTCAGTCTCCAAAATCTGCTCTCTGAAACAGTCCCTACTGCACCCTTGTCTCCAACCTCTGCTCTCAGTAACAGTTCTTCTGCACCCCAATCTCCAAACTCTGCTCTCTTTAACACTCCTTCTGCACCCCAGTCTCCACCCTCTACTCTCTGTAAAAGTCCTTCTGCACCTCAGTCTCAAAAATCTGCTCTCTCTAAGATCCTTCTGCACCCCATTCTCCAAACTCTGCTCTCTGTAAAAGGCCTTCTGCACAACAGTCTTCAAACTCTGCTCTCTGTAACAGGCCTTTTGCACCCCAGTCTCCAACCTGTGCTCTCTGCAACTATCCTTCTGCACCCCAGTCTCAAAACTCTGCTCTCTGTAACAGTCCTTCTGCACCCCAGAATCAAACATCTGCTCTTTGAAACAGTCCTTCTGCACCTCAATCTAAGAACTCGGCTCTCTGCGAAAATCCTTCTGCACCTCAGTCTCCAACCTTTGTTCTCTACAACGATTCTTCTACATCCCTGTCTACCACATCTGCTCTCTGCAATGGTCCTTCTTCACCCCAGTCTCCAAACTCTGCTCTCTGTAACAGTCCTTCTGTATGACATTCTCCAACCTCTTCTCTCTATAACTGTCCTTCTGAACCCCAATTTTCAACCTCTGCTCTCTGTAACAGTCCTTCTAAACCTCAGTCTGAAACTTCTGCTCTCTGCAACAATCCTTCTAGACCCAAGTCTCCAAAATGTGCTATCTGTAACAATTTTTCTGAACCTCAGTCCCCAAGATCTGCTCTCTGTAACAGGTCTCCTGCTACCCAGTCTCCAAACTCTGCTCTCTGTAACAAGCCTTCTGCACCCGAGTCTCCAACCTCTGCTCTCTGCAAAAGTCTTTCTACACCCTAGTCTCCAACTTCTGCTCTCTGCAAAGATCCTTCTTCATCCCAATCTCCAATGTCTGCTCTCTGTAAGATCCTTCTGCACCCCGTTCTCCAAACTTTGCTCTCTTTAGCAGTAATTCTGCACCTCGGTCTACAACCTCATCTCTCTGCAATGGCCCTTGTGCACCCCAGTATCCAACCTCTGTACTCTGCAGCTGTCCTTCTGCACCCCAGGCTACAAACTCTTCACTCTGTAACAGTGTTTCTGCACCCAAGTCTCTAAACTCTACTTTTCATATCAGTTATTCTGCACCCCAGTCTAAAACCTCTGCTCTCTGTAACAGTCTTTCTGAACCTCAGTCTCCAACCTCTGCTCTCTGCAACAGTCCATCTGCACCAAAGTCTCCAAACTCTGCTCTCTGCTAACGTCTTATTATACCCCAGTATCCAAAATCTGCTCTCAGCAATGATCTTTCTGCATCCCAGTCTCCAACGTCTGCTCTCTGCAACAGTCCTTCTACACCTTAGTCTCCAACCTGTGCTCTGTGCTACAATCCTTCTGCACCCCAGTCTCCAACCTCTGCTCTCTGCAACATTTCTTCTGCACCCCATTCTCCAACCTGTGCTCTCTAAAACACTCCTACTGCACCCCAGTCTCCAAACTCTTCTCTCTGTAGCGATCCTTCTGCACCTCAGTCTCCAACCTCTGTTCTCTGCAACGATTCTTCTGCATCCCAGGCTTCCACATCTGCTCTCTGCAATGGTCCTTGTGCACCCCAGTCTCCAAACTCTGCTCTCTGTAACAGTCTTTCTGTATGACAGTCTCCAACCTCTTCTCTCTATAACGGTCCTTCTGCACCCCAATTTCCAAACTCTGCTCTCTGTAACAGTCCTTCTAAGCCTCAATCTGAAACTTCTGCTCTCTGCAACAATCATTCTAAACCCAAGTCTCCAAACTGGGCTATCTGTAACAATTTTTCTGCACCCCAGTCCCCAATATCTGCTCTCTGAAACAGGTCTCTTGCTACCCAGTCTCCAAACTCTGCTCTCTGTAACAGGCCTTCTGCACCACAGTCTCCAACCTCTGCTCTCTGCAAAAGTCTTTCTACACCCGAGTCTCCAACCTCTGCTCTCTGCAAAGATCCTTCTGCATCCCAGTCTCGAACGTCTGCTCTCTGTAAGATCCTTCTGCACCCCGTTCTCCAAACTTTGCCCTCTGGAACAGTCATTCTGCACCTCAGTCTACAAATTCATCTCTCTGCAACGGCCCTTGTGCACCCCAGTATCCAGCCTCTGTTCTCTGCAGCTGTCGTTCTACACACTAGGCTACAAACTCTGCACTCTGTAACAGTCCTTCTGCACCTTAGTATCTAAACTCTACTTTCCATATTAGTTATCATGCACCCCAGTCTAAAACCTCTGTTGTCTGTAACAGTCCTTCTGCACCTCAGTCTCCAACCTCTACTCTCTGCAACAGTTCTTCTGCACCCCAGGCTCCAACCTCTGCTGTCTGCAAACGTCTTATTATACCCCAGTATCCAACATCTGCTCTCTGCAACGATCCTTCTACAACACAGTCTCCAACCTCTGCTCTCTGCTACAATCCTTCTTCACTTCAGTCTCCAACCTCTGCTCTCTGTAGCATCCTTCTAAAACCCAGTCTCCAAACTCTACTCTCTGTAACAATCCTTCTGCACACCAGTCTCCAACCTCTGCTCTCTGAAACGATCTTTCTTAACCCCAGTCTCCAATGTCTGCTCTCTGCAACAGTCCTTCTGCACCCCAGTCTCCAATATCTGCTGTCTGCAACACTCATTCTGCACTTCAGTGGGAAAACTCTGCTGTATGCAATGAACCTTGTGCACCTCAGTCTCCCAACTCTGCACTCTGTAAGATCCTTCTGCAACTCAGTCTTTAAACTCTGCACTCGGTAATTGTCCTTTTGCACAACAGTCTCCAACCTCTGCTCTCAGCAACAAAACTTCTGAAACCCAGTCTCCAAACACTGCTCTCTGTAACAGGCCTTCTGCACCCCAGTCTCCAAACACTTCTCGCTGCAAGGATTCTTCTTCACACCAGTCTCCAACCTTTGCTCTCTGCAACAGTCCTCTTGCACCACAGTCTCCAAAATCTGCTCTCTGTAAGATCCATCTGAATCCCAGTCTCCAAACTCTTCTCTCTCAAACAGTCCTTCTGCACAAAAGTCTCCATCCTCTGCTCTCTGTAACAGTTTTTGTGCACCTCATTCTTCAACCTCTGGTCTCTGCAACAGTCTTTCTGAACCCCACTCTCCAACCTCTGTTCTCTTCAAAAGTCCGTATGCACTACAGTCTCCAACATCTGCTCTCTGCAACAGTCCTTCTACACCCCAGTCTCCAACTCTGCTTTCTGCAACGATCTTTCTGAACCCCAGTCTCCAACGTCTGCTCTCTGCAAGAGTCCTTCTGTACCACAGTCTCCAAGCTCTGCTCTCTATAACAATCCTTCTGCACCACTGTCTGCAACCTCTGCCCTCTGAAAGATCCTTCTGCAACCCAGTTTCAAACTCTGCTCTCTGTAACAGTGCTTCTGCCAACTTGTCTCCAACGTCTTCTCTCTGCAACGATCCTTCTTCACCTAAGTCTCCAAACTCTGCTCCCTGCCACAGTCCTTCCTCACCCCAGTCTCCAATATCTACTTTCTGCAACAGTCCTTTTGCACCTCACTCTGAAAAGTCTGCTCACTGCAAGGACCTTTCTGCACCCCAGTCTCCTACTTCTGCTCTCTAACAGTCCTTCTGCACCCCATTCTCCCATCTCTGCTCTTTGTAAGATCCTTCTATAACCCAGTCTTTAAACTCTGCACTCTGTAACAGTCCTTCTGCCCAACATTCTCCAAACTCTGCTCTTTGTAACATGATTTCTGCCACGCAGTCTCCAAACTCTGTTCTCTGTGATAGGCCTTCTGCACCCCATTCTCCAACCTCTTCTGTACCACAGTCTCCAGAATCTGCTGTCTGCAACAGTCTTTTTGGACCCCAATCTCAAAACTCTTCTCTCTGTAAGATCCATCTGAACCCCCGGCTCCAAACTCTGCTCTCTGTAACAGTCCTCTGCACCCCAGTCTCCAAACACTGCTCTCTGTAACAGTACTTCTGCACCTCAGGCTCCAACCTCTGCTCTGTGTAAGTCCTGCTGCACCCCAGTCTCTAAAATCTGCTCTCTGCCACAGGCCTTCTGCACCCCGGTCTCCATCATCTTCTCTCTGGAACAGTCCTTCTGCACCCCAGTCTCAAAACTGTGCTCTCTGCAACGATCATTCTGGACCCCAGATTCTAACGTCTGCTCTCTGCAACAGTCCTTCTGCAACACAGTCTCCAACCATTCTCTTTGTAAGATCCTTCTGCACTCTAGTTTCCAAACTGTGCTCTCTGTAACTTTCTTTATCCACCGGAGTCTCAAACCTCTGTCTTCTGCAACAGTCTTCTGCTCCCCAGTCTCCGAGATCTGCTCTCTGTAACAGTCTTTCTGTACCGCAGTCTCCAACCTCTTCTCTTTGTAACGTTCCTTCTACACCCCAGTCTCCAACCTCTGCTTTCTGTATCAGTCTTTAAGAAGCCCAGTAACCAACCTTTGTTCTCCGTATCTATTCTTCTTCACCTTAGTCTCCAACCTGTGCTCTATGAAAGAGTCCTTCTGCACCCCAGTCTCCAACCTCTTCTCTTGGTAACAGTCTTATACTGCAGTCTCCAAACTCTGCTCTCTGTAACGATCCTTCTGCATCCCAATTTCCAAACTCTCCTTCCTATAACAGTCCTTCTGCACCCCAGTCTACAACCTCTACTCTCTGCAACAGTCCTTCTGCAATCCAGTCTTCATCCTCTGCTCTCTGCAACAGTCCTTCTGCACCCAGTCTCCAACCTCTGCTCTCTGCAACAGTCCTTCTGCACCCCAGTCTCCAACCTCTGCTCTCTGCAACAGTCCTTCTGCACGCCAGTCTCCAAACTCTGCTCTCGGCAATGATACTTCCAGACCCTAGTCTCCAACCTCTACTCTCTGCAACAGTCCTTTTGCACCACAGTCTCCAACCTCTGCTTTCTGTAAGATCTTTCTGCACCCCAGTCTCGAAAATCTGCTTTCTATATCAGTCATTCTGAACCCCAGTCTCAAACTCTACTTTCTTTATCTATCCTTCCTCACCTCAGTCTCCAACCTGTGCTCTTTGTAACATTCCATCTGCACCAGAGTCTCCAACCTCTGCTTTCTGTAAGAATTTTTCTATACCACAGTCTCCAAACTCTGGTCTCTGTAACGGTCCTTCTGCACCACAAATTTTCAAACTCTGCTTTCTGTAACAGTCTTTCTGCACCTCAGTCTCCAAACTCTGCTCTCTGAAACAGTCCATGTGAACCTCTGTCTCCAACCTCTGCTCTCAGTAACAGTTCTTCTGCACCCCAATCTCCAAACTGTGCTATCTGTAACAATTCTTCTGCACCCCAGTCTCCAACCTCTGCTCTCTACAAAAGGTCTTCTGCACCCCAGTCTCAAACTCTGCTCTCTGTATCAGGCCTTCTGCACCCCAGTCTCCAACCTCTTCCCTCTGCAACGATCCTTCTGCACCTCAGTTTCCACCCTATGCTTTTTGTAACAATCCTTCTGCAACTCAGTGTACAACCTTTGCTCTCTGTGACAGTCTTTCTGCACCCCAGTCTCTAACATCTGCAATTTGCAGCGATTTTTCTTCTACTCAGTCTCCAAACTCTGCTCCCTGTAACAGTCCTTTTGTATTGCAGTCTCCAACCTCTTCTCTTTGTAACGGTTCTTCTGCTCCGCAATTGCCAAACTCTGCTTTCTGAAAAAGCCCTTCTGCACCCCAGTCTCTAACCTCTTCTCTCTGCAACGATCCTTCTGCACCTCAGCCTTAAACTGTGCTCTCTGCAACAGTTCTTCTGCACCCAAGTCTCAAGACTCTGCTATCTGTAAGATCTATTTTCATCCCAGTCTCCAACATCTGCTCTCTGTAACAGTCCTTCTGCACCACAGGATCCAACCTGTGCTCTCTGAAAAAGTCCTTATGAACATTAGTCTCCAAACTTTGCTCTTTGTAATGGTTCTTCTGCACCCCAGTATTCAAACTCTGCTCTCTGTAACAATCCTTCTGCACCTCAGTCTTCAACGTCTGCTCTCTGTAACAGTACTTCTGCACCCCAGTCTCCAACATCTGCTCTGTGCAACAGTCCTTCTGCACACCAGTCTCCAAACTCTGCTCTCAGTAACCGTCTTTCTAAGCCTCAGTATGAAACCTCTGCTCTTTGCAACGATCCTTCTTCACCTCAGTCTTTTTGCACACCAGTATCCTAACTCTGCTCTCTTAACAGTCCTTCTGTACCGCAGTCTCAAAACTCTGCTCTCTGTAATGATCCATCTGCACCCCAGTCTCCAGCATCAGCATTCTGTATCAGTTTTTCTGCACCCCAGTCTCCAACCTCTGCTCTCAGTAAGAGTCCTTCTGCACCCCAGTCTCCAAACTTTGCTCTCTGTAACAGTTCTTCTGTACCATAGTCTCCAAACTCTGCTGTCTTAAACGTTTCTTCTGCACCCCAGTCTCCAAACTCTACTTTTCATATCAGTTATTCTTAACCCCAGTCTCCAACCTCTGCTCTCTGTAAGAGTCCTTCTGCACCTCACTCCCCAACCTCTGCTCTTTGCAACAGTTCTTCTGCACCCCATTCTCCAACCTCTGCTCTCTGTCAGATCCTTGCTCACACCAGCCTCCAAACTTTGCTCTCTATAACAGTCCTTCTGCACCTCAGTGTCCAACTTCTGCTCTATGAAACAGTCCTTCTGAACCCCAGTCTCCAAGCTCTTCTCTCTGCAACAGTCCTTCTAAACCCCACTCTCCAAACTCTGCTCTCTGCATCGATCCTTCTGCACAACAGTCTCAACATCTGCTCTCTGCTAGAGACCTTCTGCACCGCAGTCTCCAATCTCTGCTCTCCACTACAGTCTTTCTTAACACCAGTCACAAACCTCTGCTCTCTGCAACATTTCTTCTGCACCCCATTCTCCAACCTCTGCTCTCTGTAACAGTTCTTCTGGTCACCAATCTATAATCTCTGCTCTCTGTAACAGTCGTTCTGCACCACAGTCTCCAACCTCTGCTCTGTGTAAGATCTTTCTGTAACCAAGTCTCCAAACTCTTCCCTCTGTAACAGTCCTTTTGCACCCTTTCTCCAAACTCTTCTCTCTGTAAAAGGCCTTCTGCACGCAGTCTCTTACCTCTGTTCTCTGTAACAGTCCTTCTGCATTCCAGTCTAAAACCTCTGCTCTCTACGACAATCTTTCTTCACCCCAGTCTTCAACGTATACTCTCTTAAACAGTCCTTCTGCACCCGTGTCTCCAAAAACTGCTCTCTGCAATAGTCCTTCTGCACCTCAGTCTGACACCTCTGCTCTCTTCATGATCCTTCTTCACCCCAGTCTCCAAACCCTGCTCTCTGTAACAGTTAACCTGTACCTCAGTCTCCAACCTCTGCTCTCTGTAAGATCCTTCTGCAACCCAGTCTTCAAACTCTGCTCTCTATAACTGTCCTTCTGCACCCCAGTCTCCAACCTTTCCTCTCTGTAACAGGCCTTCTGCACGCAAGTCTCCAATGTCTTCTCTCTTTAGCAGGTTTTATGCACCCCAGTCTCCAATATCTGCTCTCTGCAACGATCCTTCTGCAAACAAGTCTCCAACCTCTGCTCTCTGCAGTGATCCTACTGCACCTCAGTCTCAAATCTCTAATCTCTCCAACTGTCATTCTGCACATCAGTCTCCAAATTCTGCTCTCTGTAAGATCCTTCTGCACACCTGTATCCAACCTCTGCTCTCTGTAACAGTCCTTCTGCATTTGAGTCTCCAACATCTCCTCTCTGCAACAGTCTTTATGTGCTTCAGTCTCCAACATCTGCTTTCTAAAAAAGTTCTTCTGCACCTCAGTCTCAAAACCCTGCTCTCTGAATCGACCCTTCTGCACCCCAGTCTCCAACCTCTGCTCCCTGTAACAGTCCTTCAGCACCTCAGTCTCCCAACTCTGCTCTCTGTAAGATTCTTCTGCAACCCAGTCTTTAAACTCTGCACTCTGTACCAGTCCTTCTGCACCCCAGTCTCCAACATCTGCTCTGGATAACAGACCTATACCAAAGTCTCCAACATCTGCTCTCTGTAAAAGTCTTTCTGCACCCCAATTTCAAAACTCTGCTTCTTGTAACAGTCCTTCTGCACCTGAGTCTGCAAACTCTGCTCTCTGTAACACTCCTTTTACACCCCAGTCTCCAAACTCTGCTTTCTGTATCAGTCTTTCTGAACCCCAGTCTCCAACATCTGTTCTCTGTATATATCATTCTTCAACTCAGTCTCCAACCTCTTCTCTATGCAACAGTCCTTCTATAGTGCAGTTTTAAAACTCTGCTCTCTGTAAAGATCTTTCTGCAGCGCAGACTCCAAATTCTGCTTTCTGTATCAGGTTTTCTTCACACTATTCTCCAAATTCTGCTCTCTCTAAGAGTCTTTCTGCACCTCAGTATCCAACCTCTGCTCTCTGCACCAGTCCTTTTGCACCCCAGTCTCCAAACTCTGCTCTCTGCAACAGTCCTTCTGCACCCCAGTCTCCAACGTCTTCTCTCTCTAACAGTCCTTCTGCACCCCAGTTTGCAGACTCTGAGCTCTGTAACAATCCTCCTGCCCCTCAGTCTCCAACCTCTGCTCTATGTGACAAGACTTCTGCACGTCAGTCTCCAACCTCTGCTCCCTGAAACAGTCCTTCTTCACCCCAGTCTCCAAACTCTGCTCTCTATAACAATCCTTCTGCATCTCAGACTCCAAACTCTGTTCTTTGCAACTGTCCTTCTGCACCTCAGTCTCCAACCTCCACTCTCTGTAGCAGTCCATCTGCACTTAACTCTCCAACCTCTGCTCTCTGCAACATTCCTTCTGCAGCCCAGTCTCCATCCTCTGCTCTCTGCCACAGTCCTTCTGCACCCCAGTCTCTAACCTCTTCTCTCTGCAACAGTCATTATGCACCCCAGTCTCCAAACTCTGCTCTCTAAACCAATCCTCCTGCACCTCAGTCTCCAAACTCTGTTCTCTGCAACGGTCCTTCTGCACCTCAGTCTCCAACCTCTACTCTTTGTAACACTCCTTCTGCACATCACTTTCCAACCTCTGCTCTCTGTAGGATCCTTCTAAAACCCAGTCTCAAACCTCTGCTCTCTGTATCTATCCTTCTGCACCTCAGTCTCCAACCTGTGCTCTCTGCAACAGTCCATCTGCACCTCAGCCTAACACCTCTGTTCTCTGCACGATCCTTCTGCACCCCAATCTTCAAGCACTGCTCTCTGTAACATTCCACCTGTACCTCAGTCTCCAACCTCTGCTCTCCGTAAGATCCTTCAGGAACTCAGTCTCAAAACTCTGCTTTCTATAACAGTCCTTCTGCACCCCAGTCTCCATTTCTCCTCTCTGTAGCAGGCCTTCTGCACCCCAGTCTTCAACCTCTGCTCTTTGCAACAATCCTTCTGCACCCCAGTATTTAACCTCTGCTCTCTGCAATGATCCTACTGCACCATAGTCTCCAACCTCTGATCTCTGCAACAGTCCATTTGCAACTCTGTCTGTAAGATCCTTCTGCACCCCTGTCTCAATGCTGTGCTTATTGCAACGATCCTTCTGCACCCCAGAGTCCAAACTCTGCTCTATGTAACAAAATTTTGCATCTCAGTCTCCAAGCTATGCTCTCAGCAACAGCCCTTCTGCACCCCAGTCTCCAACTTCTGCTCTCTCTAAAGTCTTTCTGCAACTCACTCTCCAACATCTACTCTCTTAACATTCCTTCTGCAGACCAGTCTCCATTCTCTGCTCTCTGCAACAGTCCTTCTGCACCCCAGTCTCGAACCTCTTTTCTCTGCAACAGTCCTTCTGCCCCCCAGTCTCCAAACTCTACTCTCTGTAACAATCTTTCTGCACCTCAGTCTAGAAACTCTGTTCTCTGCAACAGTCCTTCTGCACCTCAGTCTCCAACCGCTATTCTCTGTAACAGTCCTTCTGCACTTCACTCTCCAACCGCTGCTCTCTGTAGGATCCTTCTAAAACCTAGTATCAATCCTCTGCTCTCTGTATCTATTATTCTGCACCTCAGTCTTCAACCTCTGGTCTGTTACAGTTTTTCTATACCGCAGTCTCCAAACTCTGGTCTCTGTTATGGTCCTTCTGCACCCCAAGTTTCAACCACTTCTTTCTGAAACAGTCCTTCTGCACCTCAGTCTCCAAACTCTGCTCTCTGTAACAGTCCTTCTACAACTCAGTCTCCAACCTCTGCTCTCTGTAACAGTCCTTCTGCACCTCAGTCTGAAACCTCTGCTCTCTGCACGATTCTTCTGCACCCCAGTCTCCAAACACTGTTCTCTATATCAGTCCTTCTGAACACCAGTCACAAAACTCTGCTCTCTCTATCGTTCTGCACCTTAGTCTTCAACCTGTGCTCTCTGTAACATTCCTTCTACACCCCAGACTCCAACCTCTGCTCTCTTTAACAGTTTTTCTATACCGCCGTCTCCAAACTCTGCTCTCTATAACAGTCCTTCTGCACCCCAGTCTCTAACTTCTCCTCTCTGAAACAGGCCTTCTGAATGCCAGTCTCCCAACTCTACTCTCTGTAGCAGGTTTCTGCACCCCAGTTACCAAACTCTGCTCTCTATAACAGTCCTTCTGCACCCCAGTCTCCAACCTCTCCTCTCTGTAACAGGCCTTCTGGACGCAAGTCTCCCAACTCTGCTCTCTGTAGCAGGCCTTCTGCACCCCAGTCTCCATAATGTGCTCTCTGCATCGATCTTTCTGCACCCCAGTCTCTAACCTCTGATCTCTGCAACAGTCCAACTGCACCTCAGACTCCAAATTCTGCTCTCTGTAAGATGCTTCTGCACCCCTGTATCCAACCTCTCCTCTCTGTAAAGGACTTCTGCACCTCAGTCTCAAACCTCTGCTCTCTGCAACAGTCCTTTTCCACCCTAGTTTAAAAATTCTGCTCTCTACAACAGTCCTTCTGCACACTAGTTACCAACATCTGCTCTCTGCAACAGTCCTTCTGCACCTCAGTCTCCCAACTCTGCTCTCTGTAAGATCCTTCTGCAACCCAGTCTTTAAACTCTGCACTTCATACCTGTCCTTCTGCAAAACAGTCTCCAACTTCTGCTCTCTGTAACAGGACTTCTCCAACCCAGTCTCCAACCTCTGCTCTCTGTAACAGGCTTTATTCACCCCAATCTAAAACCTCTTCTCAATTCCAGTCTCCAACATCTGCTGTCTGCAACAGTCGTTTTGAACCCCAGTCTCCAAACTCTGCTCTCGGTAAGATCCATCTGAACCACAGTCTCCAACTTATGCTCTCTGTAACAGTCCTTCTACACCCAAGTCTCCAAACTCTGCTCTCTGTAATAGTCCTTCTGCACCTCAGTCTCCAACCTCTGCTCTCTGTAACAGTCCTTCTGCACCCCAGTCTCTAAAATCTGCTCTCAGCAACATTCCTTCTGCACCCCAGTCATCAACATCTGCTCTCTGCAACACTCCTTCTGCACCCCAGTCTCTAAACTTCGCTATCTGCAAGGATCCCTCTCGATCCCAGTCTCCAACCTCTGCTCTCAGCAACAGTCCTTCTGCTCCACAGTCTCCAACCTCTGCTCTCTATAAGATCCTTCTGCACTCTAGTTTCCAAATTCTGCTCTCTATAACATTCCTTCTCCACCCCAGTCTTCAACCTCTGCTCTCTGCAACAGTCCTTCTGCTCCCAGTCTCCGAGATCTGTTCTCTTTAACAGTCCTCTGTTTCCCAGTCTCTGCTCTTTGTAAAGGTCCAACTACACCCCAGTCTCCAAACTCTGCTTTCTCTATCAATCTGCCTGAACCCCAGTCTCCAAAATCTGTTCTCTGTATCGATCCTTTGCACCTCAGTCTCCAACCGATGCTCTATGTAAGAGTTTTTCTGCACTCCAGTCTCTAACCTCTGCTCTAGGTAACAGTCCTATACCGCAGTCTCCAAACTCTTCCTTCTGTAAGGGTCCTTCAGCACCTTAATTTACAAACTCTGCTTCCTGTAACAGTTTTTCTGCACCTGAGTCTCCAAACTTTGCTCTCTGTAACAGTCCTTCTACAACCCATTCTCCAATCACTGCTCTCTGTAAAAGTCCACCTGTACCTCAGTCTGAAACCTCTGCTCTCCACGATTCTTCAGCACCCCAGTCTCCAACCACTGCTCTCTGTAACCGTCTACCTGCAGCTCAGTCTCCAACCTCTGCTCTCTGTAAGATCCTTAAGCAACTCAGTCTCCAAACACTGCTCTCTATAACAGTCCTTCTGCACCCCAGTCTGCAACGTCTCCTCTCTGTAAGAGTCCTTCTGCACAAATGTCTCCAAACTCTGCTCTATGCAACGATCATTCTGCACGCCTGTCTCCAACCACTGCTCTCTGCAATGATCCTACTAAACCCCAGTCTCCAACCTCTCATCTCTGAAACAGTCCTTTTGCACCTCAGCCTTCAACCTCTGATCTCTGTAATAGGCCTTCTGCACCCCAGTCTCTAACCTCTTCTCTCTGCAATTATACTTCTCCACCCAAGTCTCCAACATCTGCTGTCTGCAACTCTCCTTTTGCACTCCAGTCTGCAAACTCTGCTCTCTGTAACATCCATTTGAACGGAAGTCTCCAACCTCTGCTCTCTGTAACAGTTCTTCTGCACCCCAGGATCCAATATCTGCTCTGTGCAACAGTCCTTCTGCACCTCAGTCTGAAAATGCTTCTCTCTGAAACAATCCTGCAACCCAGTCTCGAAACGCTGCTCTCTGTAACAGTCCTTTCGCACCTCAGTCTTCAACCCCTACTCTCTGTAACAATCCTTGTGCACCCCAGTCTCAAAAATCTACTCTCTGCAACAGTACTTCTCCACTCCAGTCTCCAACATCTGCTCTCTGCAACAATCCTTCTGCACCCCAGTCTCCAAACTCTGCTCTCTGCAACGAAACTTCTGGACCCCAGTCTCCAACGTCTGCTCTCTGCAACAGTCTTTCTGCAATACAGTCTCCAACCTCTGCTCTCTGTAAGATCTTTCTGCACTCCAGTTTTCAAACTCTGCTCTCTGTAAAATTTCTTCTCCACCCCAGTCTCAAAACTCTGTCCTCTGCAACAGTCCTTCTGCTCCCCAGTCTCCGAGATCTGCTCTCTGTCACAGACCTTATGTACCGCAGTTTCCAAACTCTGCTCTCTTTAACGGTTCTTCTGCAACCCAGGTTCCAACCTCTGCTTTTTGAATCAGTCCTTCTGAACCCCAGTCTCCAACCTCGGCTCTTTGTATCTATCCTTCTGCACCTCAGTCTTCAAAATGTGCTTTTTGTAACAATCCTTCTGCACTCCAGTCTCCAACCTCTGCTCTCTGTAACAGTCCTTCTATAGCACAGTCTCCAACCTCTGCTCTCTGGAACGGTCCTTCTGCACCCCAATTTCCAAACTCTGCTTTCTGTAACAGTCCTTCTGCACGTCAGTCTCTAAACTCTGCTCTTTGTAACAGTACTTCTGCACCTCAGTCTGAAACCTCTGCTCTCCATGATTCTTTTGCACCCCAGTCTCCAACCACTGCTCTCTGTAACAGTCCACCTACACCTCAGTCTCCAACATTTGCTCTCTGTAAGTTCCTCAGCAAACCAGTCTCCAAACTCTGCTCTCTTTAACAGTTTTTTTGCACCCCACTCTCCAACTTCTCCTCGCTGTAACAACCCTTCTGCACTCCAGGCTCGAAACTCTGCTCTCTATAGCAGGCCTTTTGCACCCCACTCTCCATCCTCTGCTCTCTGCAATGATTATTCTGCACCCCAGTCTCCAATCTTTACTCTCTGCAATGATTCTACTGCACCCAAGTCTACAACCTCTGATCTCTGCAACAGTCCTTCTGCACATCAGTCTCAAAATTCTGTTCTCTGTAAAATTCTTCTGCAACCCTGTCTCCAACCTCTGCTCTCTGTAACAGTCCTTCTGCACCCCAGTCTCCAACCTCTTCTCTCCACAAGAGTCATTCTGCACCCCAGTCTCCAAACTCTGCTCTCTACAACAGTCCTTCTGCACCCTAGTTACCAACATCTGCTCTCTGCTACAGTACTTCTGCACCCCAGTCTTCAACCACTGCTCTCTGTAACAGTCCTCCTGTACTGCAGTATTCAACCTCTGCTCTCTGTAACGGTCTTTCTGCACCCCAAACTCCAATCGCTGCTTTCTGTGTCAGTCCTTCTGCATCCCAGTTTCCAACCTCTGCTCTCTGTAAGAGTCCTTCTGCACCTCAGTCTCCAACCTCTGATCTCTGCAACAGTCCTTCTGTAATGCAGTCTCCAATTTCTCCTCTCTGTTAGATCCTTCTGCACCCCTGCATTTAACCTCTGCTCTCTGAAACTGTCCTTTTTAATCCGAGTCTCCAAACTCTCCTCTCTGTAACAGGACTTCCGCACCTCAGTCTCCAAACTCTGCTCTCTGCAACAGTCCTTCTGCACCCCAGTCTGCAACATCTGGTTTCTACATTAGTCCTTCTGGACCCTAGTTATCATCATCTGCTCTCTGCAACAGTTCTTCTGCACGCCACTCTCCAACATGTGCTCTCTGCAACAGTCATTCTGCACCTCAGTCTGAAAACTCTGCTCTCTGCAACGACCCTTCTGCACCTCAGTCTCCAAACTCTGCTCTCTGTTTGATTCTTCTGCAAACCAGACTTTAAATTCTGCACTCTGTAACAGTACTTCTGCACAACAGTCTCCAACCTCTGCTCTCTGTAACAGGACTTCTGCAACGCAGTCTCCAAACTCCGCTCTCTGTAACAGGCCTTTTGCACCTCAGTCTCAAACTTATTCTCTCTGCAACGATTCTTCTCCACCCCAGTCTCCAATATCTGAGCTCTTCAACAGTCCTTTTGCACCCACGTCTCCAAACTCTGCTCTCTGTAAGATTATTCTGAACCCCATTCTCCAACCAGTGCTCTTTGTAACAGTCCTTCTGCACCCCAGTCTCCAAACTCTGCTCTCTGTAACAGTCTTTCTGCACCCCAGTCTCCAAACTCTGCTCTCTGTAACAGTCCTTTTGTACCTCATTCTCCAACCTATTCTCTCTGGAATAGTCTTTTTGCTCCCGAGTCTTTGAGATCTGCTCTCTGTAACACTCTTTCTGTACTAGCAGTGTCCAACCTCTGCTGTCTTTTTCAGTTCTTCTACACGCCTGTCTTCTAACTCTGCTTTCTGTATCAGCCTGTCTGAACCCCAGTCTCCAACTTCTGTTCTCTGTATCCATCCTTTTGCACCTCAGTCTCCAACTTGTGCTTTTTATATGAGTCCTTCTGCATCCCTGTCTCCAACCTCTTCTCTCGGTAACAGTCCTAAACCGCAGTCTCCAAACTCTGCTCTCTATAACGGTCCTTGTGCATGCCAATTTCCAAACTCTGATTCCTGTAACAGTCCTTCTACATCTCAGTCTCCAAACTCTGCTCTCTGTAACAGTCTTTCTACAACTCAGTCTCAAACCTCTGCTCCCTATAACAGTCCTTCTGCCCCTCAGTCTGAAACCTCTGCTCTCTGCATGATCCTTCAGCACACCAGTCTCAAACCACTGCTCTCTGTAACAGTACACCTGCAAATCAGTCTCTAACCACTGCTCTCTGTAAGACCCTTCAGCAACCCACTCTCCAAACTTTGGTCTCTATAACAGTCCTTCTGCACCCCAGTCTCCAACCTCTCCTCTCTGTAACAGGCCGTCTGCACGCCAGTCTCCATACTCTGCTCTCTGTAGAAGGCCTTCTGCACCCCAATCTCCAAACTCTGCTCTCTGCAATGATCTTTCTGCATCCAAATCTCCAACTTCTGCTCTCTGCAATAATCCTACTGAACCAGAGTTTTCAACCTCTGATCTCTGCAACAGTCCTTCTGAACCTCAGTCTCTAACTTCTGCTCTCTGTAAGATCCTTCTGCACCCCTGTCCCCAAGGTCTGCTATTTGCAACAATCCTTCTGCACCCAGTCTCTAACTCTGTTCTATGTAACAGGACTTCTGCACCTCAGTCTAACCTCTGCTCTCTTCAAAAGTCCTTCTGCACTTCAGTCTTTAAATTCTGCTCTCTGCAACAGTCCTTCTGTACTCCATTCTCCAAACTCTACTCTCTGTAACGTTCTTTCTGCACCCCATACTAGAGTATCTGCTTTCTGTATGAGTCCTTCCGCAGCCCAGTCTCTAACTTCTACTTTAAGTGTCCTTCTGCAACTTAGTCTCCAACCTCTGCTATCTGCAACAGTCCTTCTGCACCCCATTCTCCAACCTCTGCTCTCTGCAACAGTCCTTCTGCACTTCAGTCTCCAAATTCTGCTCTCTGTAACAATCCTTCTGCACCTCAGTCTTCAAACTCTGTTCTCTGCAACGGTACTTCTGCACCCCAGTGTCCAATATCTAGTCTCTACAACAGTACTTCTGCACCACAGTATTAAAATTCTGCTGTCTGAAACGAAACTCCTGCACCCCAGTCTCCTACCTCTGCTGTCTGTTACAGTCCTTCTGCACCTCAGTCTCCGTCATCTGTAAGATCAATCTGAACCTCAGTCTCCAACCTCTGCTCTCTGCCAAAGCCTTCTGCACCCCAATCTGCAAACTATGCTCTCTGCAACGATCTTTCTGAACCCCAGTCTCCAACGTCTGCTCTCTGCAACAGTCCTTCTGCACCACAGTCTCCAACATCTGCTCTCTGTAAGATCTTTCTGCACTCCGGTTTCCGAACTCTGCTCTTTCTAACATTCCTTCTCCAACCTAGTCGCCAACCTCTCCTTTCTACAAGGGTCCTGCGGCACCCAAGTCTCCAAATTCTGTCCTCTACAACAGTCCTTCTGCTCCGCAGTCTCCGATATCTGCTCTCTGTAACAGTCCTTCTGTACCGCATTCACCAAACTCTGCTCTCGGTAACAATCCTTCTGCACCCCAGTCTCCAACTTCTGCTTTCTGTATCAGTCCTTCTGAACCCCAGTCTCCAACCTTTGCTCTCTGTGTTTATTCTTCTTCACTTCAATCTCCAACCTATGCTTTCTGTAACAGTTCTTCTGTACCCAAGTCTCCCACCTCTGATCTCTGTAACAGTCCTTCTATACCATAGTCTCCATCCTCTGCTCTCTGTCACGGTCCTTCTGCACCCCAATTTCCAACCTCTGCTTTCTGTAACTGTCTTTATGCACCTCAGTCTTTAAACTATGCTCTCTGTAAGAGTCGTTTTATACCTCAATTTCAAACCTCTACTCTCTGTAACAGTACTTCTGCACCTCAGTCTGAAACCTCTCCTCTCCACGATTTTTCTGCACCCCAGTCTCCAACCACTGCTCTCTGTAACAGTAAACCTGAACCTTAGTCTCCAACCTCTACTCTCTGTAAGATTCTTCAGCAATCCTTTCTTCAAAATCTGCTCTCTGTACCAGTACTTCTGCACCCCAGTCTCCAAACTCTCCTCTCTGTAACAGGCCTTCTGCACGCCAGTCTCCAATCTGCTCTCTTAAGCAGGCCTTCTGCACGCAAGTCTCCAACCTCTGCTCTCTGGAACGATCCTTCTACACCCCAGTCTCTTACCTCTGCTCTCTGCAATGATCCTACTGCACCCCAGTCTCCAACCTCTGATCTCTACAACAGTCCTTCTGTACCTCAGTCTCCAAATTCTGCTCTCTGTAAGATTCTTCTGCACCACTGTCTCCTACCTCTGCTCTCTGTAACAGTCCTTCTTCACCCCAGTTTTCAACCTCTGCTTTCTGTATCAGTCCTTCTTAACCCCAGTCTCCAACATCTGCTCTCTGTGTCTATCCTTATTCACCTCAGTCTCTAAGCTGTGTTTTCTGTAACAGTCCTTCTGTACCCAAGTCTCCCACCTCTGCTCTCTTTAACAGTCCTTCTATACCATATTCTCAAACCACTGCTCTCTGTAACAGTCCTTCTGCACCCCAATTTCCAACCTCTGCTTTCTGTAACAGTCCTTCTGCACCTCAGTCTCCAAACTCTGCTCTCCGTAACAGTCATTCTACACCTCAATCTTCAACCTCTGCTCTCTGTAACAATACTTCTGCACCTCAGTCTGAAACCTCTCGTCTCCACAATCCTTCTGCACCCCAGTCTCCAACCACTGCTCTCTGTAACAGTCCACCTGAAACCTTAGTCTCCAACCTCTGCTCTCTGTAAGATCCTTCAGCAGCCCTTTCTTCAAAATCTGCTCTCTGTACCAGTCCTTCTGCACCCAAGTCTCCAACCTCTCCTCTCTGTAACAGGCCTTCTGCACGCCAGTCTCCAAATCTGTTCTCTTTAGCATTCTGCACGCAAGTCTTCAACTTCTGCTCTCTGCAACGATCCTTCTGCACCCCAGTCTTTAAACTCTGCTCTCTGCAATAATCCTACAGCACCCCATTCTCCAACCTCTGATCCCTACAACAGTCCTTCTGCATCTTAGTCTCCTAATTCTGCTCTCTCTAAGATCTTTCTGCACCACTGTCTCCTACCTCTGCTCTCTGTAACAGTCTTTCTTCACCCCAGTCTCCAACCTCTGCTCTCTGCAACAGTTTTTCTGCTCTCCAGTCTCCAAATTCTGCTCTCTCCAACAGTTCTTCGGCACCCTAGTTACCAACATCAGCTCTCTTTTACATTCCTTCTCCACCCCAGTCTCCAAACTCTGCTCTCTGTAACAGTCCTTCTGTACTGCAGAATCCAAACTCTGCTCTCTGTAACGGTCTTTCTGCACTCGAGACTCCAATCTCTGCTTTCTGTATCAGTCCTTCTGCAACACAGTCTTCCACCTCTGCTCTCTATAACAGTCCTTCTGCACCCCAGTCTCCAAAGTCCGCTATCTGCAACAGTTCTTCTGCACCCCAGTCTCCAACCTCTGCTCTCTGTAACAATCCTTCTGCACCTAAGTCTCCAAACTCTGTACTCTGCAACGTTACTTCTGCACCTCACTCTTCAACATCTACTCTCTGTAACAGTCTTTCTGCACCTAATTCTTCAACTTCTGCTCTCTGTACGATCCTTCTCTGACCCAGTCACCACACTCTGATCTCTGTAACAGTCCTTCTGCACACCAGTCTCCAACCTCTGCTCTCTGCAACAGTCCTTCAGCGACTCAGTATAAAAACTCTGCTCTCTGCAACGATCCTTCTGCACCTCAGTCTCCTACCTCTGCTCTCTTTAAAACCCTTCTGAAACCCAGTCTCCAAACTCTGCTCTTTGTAAAAGATTTTCTACAGAATAGTTTTCAACCTCTGCTTTCTGTAACAGGAATTTTACAACCCAGTCTCGAACTTCTGCTCTCTGTAACAGGCCTTCAGAACCCCAGTCTCCAACCTCTTCTCTCTGCAATGATTTTTCTACACCCCAGTCTCCAACCTCTGCTCTCGGCAACAGTCCTGCACCCTAATCACCAACCTCTGCTCTGTGTAAGATCCTTATGCACTCCAGTCTACAACCTCTTCTCTCTGCAACTATTCTTTTCCAACCCAGTCTCCAACATCTGCTCTCTGCAACAGTCCTTTTGCACCCAAGTCTCAAAACTCTTCTCTCTGTAAGATCCATCTGAACCCCAGTCTCCAACCTCTGCTCTCTGTAAAAGTCCATCTCCACACCAGTCTCCAAACTCTGCTCTCTGTAACTGTCCTTCTGCACCTCAGTCTCAAGACTCTGCTCTCTTTAACAGTTTATCTGCACCTCAGTCTCTAAAATCTGCTCTCTGCAACCATCCTTCTGGACCCCAGTCTCCAACTTCTTCTCTGTGCAACAGTCCTTCTGCAGCACAGTCTCCAACCTCTGCTCTCTGTAAGATCCTTCTGCACTTTAGTTTCTAAAATCTGCTCTCTGTAACATTCCTTCTCCACCCCACTCTCCAACTTCTGTCCTATGCAACAGTCCTTCTGCTCCCCAGTCTCCGAGATCTGCTCTGTGTAACAGTCCTTCTGTACCGCAGTCTCCATCCTCTGCTCTCTGTAACGGTCCTTCTACACCCCAATTTCCAACCTCTGCTTTCTGTAATAGTACTTCTCCACCTCAGTCTACAAACTCTGCTCTCTGTAACACTCCTTCTACACCTCAGTCTCCAACCTGTGCTCTCTGTAACATTCCTTCTGCACCCCAGTCTCAAACCTCTGCTCTTTGCATTGGTACCTCTACACTCCAGTCTCCAACCTTCTTCTCTACAATAGTCTTTCTGTACTGCAGTCTCCAACCTCTGTTCTCTGTAAGGGTCTTTTTGAAACCCTGTCTCCCACCTCTACTTTCTATATCAGTCTTTCTAGACCACAGTCTCCATACTCTGCTCTCTATTACCGTCATTCTGCACCTCACTTTGCAACCTCTTCTCTTTGAAACACTCCTTCTGCAACCAGTCTTCAAACTCTGCTCTCCACAAGAGTCCTTCTGCAACCCAGTCTTTATCCTCTGCTGTCTGCAACAGTCCTTTTTCACCCCAGTCTCAAACCTCTGCTCTCTTTAACAGTCCTTCTGTACTGCAATCTCCAACCTCTACTCTCTGTAAGGGTTCCTCTGCACCTCAGTCTCCAAACTCTGCTTTCTGTATTAGTCTTTCTGCACTCCAGTCTCTAACCTGTGCTCTCTGTAACAGAATTTCTGCACCTCAGACTCCAACCTTTGCTCTCTGCTACAGTCGTTCAGCGCCCCAATCTCCAAACTCTTCTCTCTGCCACAGTCCTTCTGCACCTCAGTGTCAAAACTCTGCTCTCTGTAAGATCCTTCTGAAACCCAGTCTCCAACCTCTACTTTCTGCAATGGTCCTTCTGTAAACCAGTCTCCAACCTCTGTTCTCTACAACAGTCATTCTGCACCCCAGTCTTCAATGTCTGCTCTCTGTAAGAGTCTTTCAGTCTCCAACCTCTGTTCTCTGTAAGGGTCCTTCTGCACCCCAGTCTTAAACCTCTGCTTTCTGTATCAGTCCTTCTGCACTGCAGTCTCAAAACACTGCTTTATCCAAGAATCTTTCTACACATAAGTCTCCAACCTCTGCTCTCTCTAACAGTCCTTCTGTACCTCATTCTCCAAACTCTGCTCTCTGTAAGATTCTTTTCCAACCCAGTCTCCAAACTCTTATCGCTGTAACTGTCCTTCTGCACCCCAGTCTCCAAGAACTGCTCTCTGTAACAGGCCTTCTTCACCCCATTCTCTAACCTCTGCTGTATGTAACAGGCCTTTTGCACCTAGTCTCCAAACTCTTCTCTCTTCAATGATCCTTCTCCACTTCAGTCTCCAACCTCTACTCTAAAAACAGTCCTTTTGCACCCCACTCTCCAACCTATGCTCCCTGTAAGATCATTCTACACACGTGTCTCCAACCTCTGCGCTCTCTAACACTCCTCTGTACACCAGTCTCCAACTTCTGCTCTCTGTCAGGGTCCTTCTGCACCTCAGTCTCCAAATTCTGCTCTCTGCAACACTCCTTCTGCACCCCAGTCTCCTAACTTTGCTCTCTGCAACAGTTTTTCTGCACCTCAGTCTTTAACCTGTGCACGCTGTAAAAGTCCTACTGCACCCCAGTCTCCAACCTGTGCTCTAAGTAAAAGTCTTTATGCACCACAGTCTCCAAACACTGCTCTCTCCAACGATCCTTCTGCACCTCAGTCTCCAACCTCTGCCCTCTCTAACAGTTTTTCTGTACCTCATTCTCCAACCTCTGCTCTCTGTAAGATTATTTTGCAACCCAGTCTCCAAACTCTGATCTCTGTAACTGTCCTTATGCACCCCAGTCTTCAAACTCTGCTTTCTGGAACCGTCTTCTGAATCTCAGTCTCCATCCTCTGCTCTATGCAACAGTTCTTCTTCACCCAAGTCTCCAACGTCTGCTCTCTGAAAAAGTCTTTTTAAACCCTAGTCTCCAAACTCTGCTCTTTGTAACAGTCCTTCTACATTCCATTCTCCATACTCTGCTCGCCCCAAGGATACTTCTGCACCCCAGTCTCCATCCTCTGCTCTCTGCAGCTGTCCTTTTGCACCCCAGTCTCCAGCATCTGCTCTCTGCAACAGTCCTTTTCCACCCCAGTCTCCAAATTCTGCTCTCTGTAAAATTTTTTCTACACCCCAGTGTCCACCCTCTGCTTTCTGCAAAAGTTTTTTCTGAACCCTAGTCTCCAACCTCTTCTCTCTCTAACTATACTTCTGCACCTCAGTCTCCAACGTCTGCTCTTTGCAAGGGTTCTCCTCACATCAGTCTGCAACCTCTACTCTCTGTAACAGTACTTCTGCACCTCAGTCTCCAAACTCTTCATTCTGTAAGATCTTTCTGCACCCCAGTCTCCAAACTCTGCTCTGTAACAGGCCTTCTGCACCCCAGTCTCCAACCTTTGCTCTCTGTATCAGAGCATCTGCACCCCAGTCTCCAACCTCTGCTCTCTGCAACGATCCTTCTACACCCCAGTCTCCAACATCTGCTCGCTGCAACAGTCCTTGTGCAGCCCAGTCTCCAACATCTGCTCTCTGCAACAGTTCTTCTGTACCTCAGTCTGAAAAATCTGCTCTCTGCAACAATTCCTCTGTACCGAAGTCTCCAACCTCTGCTCTCTGTAACAGTCATTCTGCACCCCAGTCTCCAACCTCTGCTCTCTGAAACATGCCTTCTGCATCCCAGTCTCCAAACTCTTCTCTCTGTTCTCTGTAAGAGGCCTTCTGCACCCCAGTCTCAAAGCTCTACTCTTTGCAACGGTTTTTCTCTCTAAAACAGTCCTTCTGCACCCCAGTCTCCTACCTCTGCTCTCTGCAACGATATTTCTGCACCCAAGTCTCATACCTCTGCTCTCTGCAGCAGTCCTTGTTAACCCCAGTCTCTAACATCTGCTTTGTGCAACAGTTCTTCGGTACCTCAGTCTGAAAACTCCCTTCTCTGTATTCCACCATCTGCAAACCAGTCTCCAACCTATGCTCTCTGTAACAGTCCTTCTGTACCTAAATCTCCAATCTCTGCTCTATGCAACAGTCCTTCTGCGCACAAGTCTCTAACATCTGCTCTCTTAAACAGTCCTTCTACACCCCAGTCTCCAACCTCTGCTCTATGCAACAGTCCTTCTACACCCTAGTCTGAATACTCTGATCGTCCTAACAATCTTTCTGCACCCCAGTCTCCAAACTCTGTTCTCTACATCAGTTCTTCTGCCCCCAGTCTCCAACCTCTGCTCTCTGAAACAGTTCTTCTGTACCACGGTCTCTAACCTCTGTTCACTCTAAGGGTCCTAATGCACCCCAGTATCAAACTTCTGCTTTCTGTATCAGTCGTTTTGAACCATATTCGCCAAACTCTGCCCTCTGCAACCGTCTTTCTGCAACTCAGTCTGCAACCTCTGCTCTCTGCAACAGTCCTTCTGCATCCCAGTCTCGATCATCTGCTCTCTGCAACAGTCCATTTGTACCCCAGTCTCCAATATCTGCTCTCTGCAACAGTCATTATCCACCCCAGTCTCCAAATTTTGCTCTCTGTAACAGTCCTTCTGTAATGCATTCTACAACCTCTGCTCTCTGTAATGGACTTCTGCACCCGAGTCTCCAACCTCTGCTTTCTGTGTCAGTCCGTGTGCACCCCAGTCTCCATTCTCTGCTCTTTTTAACTGTCCATCTGCACTTTAGTCTCCAACCTCTCGTCTCTGCTACAGTCCTTCTGGACCCCAATCTCCAACCTGTACTCTCTGCAACAGTCTTTTTACATCCCAGTCTAAAATCTTTGCTCTCTACAACAGTCCTTCTGCACCCCAGTCTCTAACAGCTGCTCTCTGTAACAATCCTTCTGCACCTCAGTCTTCAACCTCTGCTCTCTGCAACGATCATTCTGCATCCCAGTCTGAAATCTCTGCTAGCTGCAGCAGTCCTTGTGAACCCCAGTCTCCAACATCTGCTTTCTGCAACAGTTCTTCCATACCTCAGTCGGAAAACTCTGCTCTCTGCGATAATGCATCTGCACCCCAGTCTCAAAACTCTGTTCTCTATAACAGTCCTTCTGTTACTCAGTCTCCAATCACTGCTCTCTGCAACAGTCCTTCTATTCCCAAGTCTCCATACTCTGATCGCCCCAATGGTCCTTCTGCACCCCAGTCTTCAAACTCTGTTCTCTACATCGGTTCTTCTGCAACCCAGACTCCAACCTCTGCTCTCTGTAACAGTCTTTCTGTACCACAGTCTCCAACCTCTGTTCTATGTAAGGGTCCTTATGCACCCCAGTATCCAACCTGTGCTTTCTGTATCAGTGGTTTGAACCACAGTTTCCAAACTCTGCCCTCTGTAACTGTCGTTCTGCAACTCAGTCTTCAACCTCTGCTCTCTGCAACAGTCCTTCTGCATCCTAGTCTCCATCCTCTTTTCTCTGCAACAGTCCTTTTGCACCCCAGTCTCCAACATCTGCTCTCTGCAACAGTCATTGTGCACCCCAGTCTCCAAACTTTGCTCTCTGTAACATTCCTTTTGTACTGCATTCTCCAACCTCTGTTCTCTGTAAGGGTACGTCTGCACCCCAATTTCCAACTTCTGCTTTCTGTGTCAGTCTTTCTGCAACCCAGTCTCAAACCTCTGCTCTGCGTAACTCTCCTTCTGCACCTTAGTCTCCTATGTCTGCTCTCTGCTACAGTCCTCCTTAACACCAATCTCTAACCTCTACTCTCTGTAACAGTCCTTGTACATCCCAGTCTAAAACTTCTCCTCTCTGCATCAGTCCTTCTGCACCCCTGTCTCCAACCTCTGCTCTCTTTAACAATCCTTCTGCACCTCTGTCTCCTACCTCTGTTCTCTGCAACGGTTTTTCTGGACCTCAGTCTCCAACTTCTAATCTATGTAACAGTGTTTCTGCACCTCAGTCTCCATTTTCTGCTCTCTGTAAGATCCTTCTGAAACCCAGTCTTCAAACTCTGCTCTCTCTAACAGTTCTTCATAACCCCAGTCTCCAAATTGTGCTCTCTGTAATAGGCCTTCTGCACTCCAGTCTCCAACTTCTACTCTCTGTATCAGTCCATCTGCACCCCAGTCTCTAACGTCTGCTCACTGCAACGATCCTTCTGCACCCCAGTCTCCAACCTCCGCTTGCTGCAACAGTCCTTGTGCAACCCAGTCTACAACAACTGCTCTCTGCAACATTTCTTCTGTACCTCTGTCTAAAAACTCTGCTGTCTGCAATAATCCTTCTGCACCCCATTCTCCAACCTGTGCTCTCCGTAACAGTCCTTCTGCACCTCAGTCTCAAACCTCTGCTTTCAGCAGCACTACTTCTGCATCCCAGTCTCCAACCTATGTTCTGCAACATTCCTTCTGCTTCCCAGTATCAAACCTGTGCTCTCTGTAAAATTCGTCTGCACCCCAGTCTCCAACCTCTGCTCTTTGTAACGCTCCTTCTGCACCTCAGAATCTACCCTCCACTCTCTGCAACAGTCCTTCTGCACCTCAGTCTCCAAACTCTGCTTTCTGCAACAGTCCTTCTGCACTCAAGTCTCGAACCTCTTCTCTCCACAACATTCCTTCTGCACCTCAGTCTCCAACCTCTGCTCTTTGCAATGATCCTTCTGCACCCCAGTCTCAAACCTCTGCTCGCTGCAACAGTCTTTGTGAACCTTAGTCTCCAACATCTGCTTCCTTCAACAGTTCTTCTGTACCTCAGTCTGAAAACTCTGCTCTTTGTAACAGTCCTTCTACACCCTAGTCTCTGTACTCTGCTCGCACCAATGATCCATCTGCACCCCAGTCTCCAACCTTTGTTCTCTACATCAGTTCTTCTGCACCCCAGTCTCCAACCTCGGCTCTCTGTAACAGTCCTTTTGTACCGCCGTCTCCAACCTCTGTTCTCCGTAAGGGTCCACATGCACCCCAGTATCCAACCTCTACTTTCTGTATGAGTCGTTTTGCACCACCGTCTCCAAACTCTTCCCTCTCTAACAGTCCTTCTGCAACTCAGTTTGAAACCTCTGCTCTCTGAAACAGTTCTTCTGCACCATAGTATCCATCCTCTACCCTCTGCAACAGTTCTTTTGTACCCCAGTCTCCAACATCTGCTCTCTGCAACAGTAATTCTCCACCCTAGTCTCCAACCTCTGCTCTCTGTAACAGTCCATCTGTACTGCATTCTCCAAACTCTGCTCTCGGTAAGGGTACTTCTGCACATGAGTCTCCAACCTCTGCTTTCTGTATCAGTCCTTCTGGACCCCAGTCTCCAAACTGTGCTCTGTGTAACTGTACTTCTGCACCTTAGTCTCCAACCTCTGCTCTCTGCTACACTCCTTCTGGACCCCAATTTCCAAACTCTACTCTCTGCAAAAGTTTTTCTACATCGCAGTCTAAAACCTCTGCTCTCCAATCACTGCTTTATGCAACAGTCCTTCTGCACCCAAGTTTTCCACATCTGCTCTCTGCAAAAGTCCTTCTGCACTATAGTCTCCATACTCTGCTCGCCTAAAAGATACTTCTGTACCCCAGGCTTCAACATGTGTTCCCTACATCAGTCCTTCTGCAAATAAGTCTGCAACCTCTGGTCTCTGCAACAGTCCTTCTTCACCCCAGTCTCCATCTTCTGCTCGCTGTAGCAGTCCTTTTGCACCCCAGTGTCCAACATCTGCTATCTTCAACACTAATTCTCCACCCCAGTCTCCAATCTCTGCCGTCTGTAACAGTTCTTCTGTACTGAATACTCCAACCTCTGCTCTATGCAACAGTCCTTGTGCACCCTAGTCTTCGACATCTACTCTCTGAAACAGTCCTTCGACACTCCAGTCACCAACCTCTGCTCTCTGCAACAGTCCTTCTACACCCCAGTCTCTATAGTCTGCTCGCCCAAACGATCCTCCTGCACACCTGTCTCCAACGTCTGCTCTCAGTAACAGACCTTCTACACCCCAGTCTCAATCCTCTGCTCTCTGTAACAGTCATTCTCCACCCCAGTCTCCAAACTCTGCTCTCTGTAAGAGTCCTTCTGTACTGCATTCTCAAAACTCTGCTTACTGTAAGGATACTTCTTCACCCGAATCTCCAAATTCTGCTTTCTTGTCAGTGCTTCTGCACCCCAGTCTCCAAACTCTGCTCTTTGTAACTGTCTTTCTGCACCTTAGTCTCCAACGTGTGCTCTCTGCTACAGTCCTTCTGGACCCCAGTCTCCATCATCTACTCTCTGCAACAGTTCTTCTGCACCCCTGTCGCCAACCTCTGCTCTTTGTAAGAGTCCTTCTGTATTGGAGACTCCAACCTCTGCTCTCTTTAATGGTCCTTCTGTACCCCAGTCGTCAACCTCTGCTTTTTGAATAATTTCTTCCGCACCCCAGTCTCAATCTTCTGTTCTCTATAACAGTCCTTCTGCACCTCAGTCTCAAACTTCTGCTCTCTGCAACAGTTCCTTCTGCACCCAAATGTCCAACTTCTGCTCTATGCACAAGTCTTTCTACACCCCAGTGTCTATCCTCTTATCTCGATAACAATCCTTCTGCACCCCTGTCTCCAAATTCTGTTCTCTGCAGCAGTCCTTCTTCACTCCAGTCTCCAACCTCTGCTCGCTGTAATATGTTTCTGTACCCCAGTCTCCAAACTCTACTCTCTGTAACATTTCTTCTGCACCCCAGTCTCCAAACTCTTCTCTCTTATCCGTCCTTTTGCACCCCAGTCTCCAACCTGTGCTCTGTGTAACTGTCCCTCTGCACCTTAGTCTTTAACCTGTGCTCTCTGCTACAGTCCTCCTAGACCCCAGTCTCCAACCTCTGCTCTCTGTAACAATCCTTCTGCACCTCCGTCTACAACCTCTGCTCTCTGCAAGGTCTTTCTGCACCTGAGTCTCCAAAATCTACTCTCTGTAACAGTGCTTCTACACTTCAGTCTCCACCTTCTGCTCTATGTAAGATCCTTCTGCAACCCAGTCTCCAAACTCTGCTCTCTGTAACAGTTTTTCAGCACCTCACTCTCCAAACTCTGCTCTCTGTAAAAGACCTTCTGCACCCCAGTCTCCAAACTCTGCTCTCTGTATCAGTCCTTCTGCACCCCAGTGTCCAACCTCTGCTCACTGCAACGATCACTCTGCACCCCAGTCTCAAACCCCTGCTCGCTGCAACAGTCCTTGTGTACTCCAATCTCCAACATCGGCTCTCTGTGACAGTTTTTCTGTACCTCAGTCTGAAAACTCTGCTCTCTGCAATAATCTTTCTGCACCCGAGTCTCCAACCTCTACTCTGTGTAACAGTCCTTCTGTACCTCAGTCTTCAACTTCTGCTCTGTATCAGTCCTGCACCCCTTTCTCCCACATCTGCTCTCTGTAACTGTCCTTCTGCACCTCAGTCTTCAACCTCTGCTCTGCGTAACACTCCTTCTGCACTCCAATGTCAACCTCTGCTATCTGCAAGGATCCTTCTGAATCCAGTCTCCGACATCTGCTCTCTGCAACAGTCCTTCTGCACCCAAGTCTCCAACATCTGATCTCTGCAACAGTCCTTCTGCACCTCAGTCTGTAAACTCTGCTGTCTCCAATGATCCTACTGCACCTCAGTCTCCTAACTCTGCTCTCCGTAACAGTCCTTCTGCACCTCAGTCTCCAAACTCTTCTCCACGTAAGATTCTTCTGCAACCCAGTCTCCAAATTCTGCTCTCTGTAACAGTCCTTCTGCAACCCAGTCTCCAACCTCTGCTCTCTGTAACAGGCCTTTTGCACCCCAGTCTCAAAACTCTGCTCTCTGAATCAGTCCTTCTGCACCCCAGTCACAAAACTTCTGCTCTTTGTAACAGTCCTTCTGAAGCTCAGTCTCCTATATTTGCTCTCTTCAACAATCCGTCAGCACCCCAGATTCCAACTTCTGGTTTCTGCAACAGTCTTTATACACCCCAGTCTCCAACCTCTGGTATCTGCAACAGTCCTTCTACACCTTTGTCTCCAAACTCTGCTCTCTGTAACAGTCCCTCTGCACCTCACTCTCCAACATTTGCTCTCTGTAAGTTCCTTCTGCAACCCAGTCTCCAAACTCTGCATTCTGTAACAGTCCTTCTGCACGCCTTCTCCCATCTCTTTTATCCGTAACAGGCCTTCTGAACCCCAGTCTCCAAAGTCTGTTTTCTATAACAATACTTCTGCAACCCAGTCTTCAAACTCTGCTCTCTGTAACACTCCTGCTTCACCTCGGTTTACAATCTCTGCTCTCTGTAAGATCCTTCTGCAACCTTGTCTAAAAACTCTGCACTCTGTAACAGTCCTTCTTCACCTCAGTCTCCAAACTCTTTTCTTTGCAACACTCCTTATGCACCCCAGTCGCCAACCTCTACTCTCTGTAGCAGTCCTTCCGTACCGCAGTCTCCAAACTCTTCTCTCTGTAATGGTCCTTCTGCACCCCAGTCTCCAACCTCTACTTTCTGTATCAGTCCTTATGCACCCCAGTCTACAACCTCTGCTCTATGTAACAGTCTTTTTCACCTCATATCCAAACTCTGCTATCTGCGACAGTCCTTATGCACCCCAGTCTCCAACCTCTGCTGTCAGCAAAATTCCTTCTGCACCCCAGTCTGCAACATGTGTTCTGTGTAACAGTAGTTCTGCAGCCAAGTCTCCAACTCTGCTCTCTGCAATGATCCTTCTGTACCTAAGTCTTAAAACTCTGCTCTCTGCAACAGGCCTTCTGCAACCCAGGCTCCAAACTCTGTTCTCTGTAACAGTCCATATCCACCTCAGTCTTCTACATCTGCTCTCTGAGAGAGTCCTTTTGCACCCCAGACTCCAACCTCTGCTCTCTGCAACAGTCCTTCTGCACCCCAGTGTCCAAAATCGGCTCTCTGAAACGATCTTTCTGCACCCCAGTCTCCAACCTCTGCTCTCTGAAAGATCCTTCTGACCCCACTTTTCAAACTCTGCTCTCTGTAATATTCCTTCTCCACGCCAGTCTCCAACCTCTGCTTTCTGCAACGGTCCTACTGCACCCCAGTCTCTAACCTCTGTACTTTGCAACACTCATTCTGTTCCCCAGTCTCATAACTCTGCTCTCTGTAACAATATTTTTGTACCGCAGTCTCCAAACTCTGCTCTCTGTAAAGGTCTTTTTGCACGCCAGTCCTCCACCTCTGCTTTCTTTGTCTGTCCTTCAGAACCTCAGTCTCCAACCTCTGCTCTCAGAAAAAGTCATTCTGCAACCCATTCTCCAACTTCTGATCTCTGCAATAGTTTTTCTGAACAAAAGTATCAAACATCTGCTCTTTTAAAAACTCCTTGTGTACCCTAGTCTCCAACCTCTGCTCTCTGCAACAGTTTTTCTGTACTACAGTGTCCAACTTCTGCTCTCTGCAAAAGTCCTTCTGCACCTCAGTCTGAAAATTTTGCTCTCTCCAACAATCCTTCTGCACCCCAGACTTCAACATCTGCTCTCTGTAACAGTCCTTCTGCACCTCAGTCTCCAAACTCTGCTCTATGTAAGATCCTTCTGCAACACAGTCTCCAAAATTTGCTCTCTGTAACAGTCCTTCTGTACCTCAGTCTCAAACCTCTGCTCTCTTTAACAGTCAATGTACACCTCAGCCTGAAACCTCTTCTCTCTGCACGATCCATGAGAACCCCAGTCTCCAACAACTGGTCTCTGTAATAGTCCTCCTGCACCTCAGTCTCCAAACTCTGTTCTCTGTAAGATACTTCTGCCACCCAGTCTCCTAACTCTGCTCTTTATAACACTGCATCTGATCCCCAGTCTTCAACCTCTGCTCTCTTTAACAGGCCTTCTGCACTGCAGTCTCCAAACTCTTCTCTCTGCAACAATCATTCTACACCTCAGTCTTCAAAGTCTGCTCTCTCTAAGATCCTTCTGCAACCAAGTCTCCCAACTCTGCCCTCTTTAAGAGTCCTTCTGCACAACTTCTCCAAACTCTCCTCTCCGTAACAGGCCTTCTGGACTCCAGTCTCTAAAGTCTGTTCTCTATAACAAGCCTTCTGCACCCCAGTCTTTAACCTCTGCTCTCTGCAACAGTTCTTCTGCACCCCAGTCTCCAATCGGTGGTCTCTGCAACAGTCCTTCTGCACCTCAGTCTTAAAACACTGTTCTCTGCTATGATCGTTTTGCACCTCAGTCTCCAAACTCTACTCTCTGTAACTGTCCTTCTGCACCTGGGTCCCCAACATCTGGTCTTGTTAGATCCTTCTTCAACCCAGTCTCCAAACTCTATGATCTGTAACAGTCCTTCGGGAGCCCTTCTCCACACTCTGCTCTACGTAACACGCCTTCTGCACCCCATTCTCCAAACTTTGCTCTGTGTAACAGTCTTTTTGCACCTCAGTCTTCAACATCTGCTCTCTGCAACGATCCTTCTGCACCCTAGTCTCCAACGTCTCCTCTCCTCAACAGTCCTTCTGCACCTCAGTCTCCAAATTCTGCTCTCTGCAACAGTCCTTCTTCACCCAAGTCTCCAACCTCTGCTTTCTATAACGGTCCCTCTGTAACCCAATTTCCAACCTCTACTTTCTGTAACAGTCCTTCTGCACCTCAGTAACCAAACTCTACTCTCTGTAAGAGTCCTGCTGCACTTCAGTCTCCAACCTCTGCTCTCTGTTACAGTCCTTCTGTGCCTCAGTCTGAAACCTCTGCTCTCTGCACTATCCTTCTGCCCCCCAGTCCCCAATCACTGCTCTCTGTAACATTCGTCCTGCACCACAGTCACCAACCATTCCTCTTTGTAAGATCCTTCTGCAACCCAGCCTCAAAACTCTGCTCTCTGTAACAGTCGTTCTGCAACCCAGTCTCAAACCTCTGCTCTCTGTAGAAGGACTTATGCACCCCAGTCTCCAAACTCTGCTCTCTGAAACACTCCTTCTGCACGCCAGTCTGCAACCTCTGCTCTCTCTAAGGGTCCTTCTACACCCCAGTCTCACACCTCTGCTTTCTGTATCATAATTCTTCACCCCAGTCTCCAACGTCTGCTTTGTGTAACTGTCCTTCTGCATCTCAGTCTCCAACGTCTGCTCTCTGCAAAAGTTCTTTTACACCCCAGTCTTTAACCTCTGCTTTCTGCAACATTCCTTCTGCACCTGAGTCTCCAACCTGTGCTCTCTGTAACAGTCCTTCTGCACTGCAGTCTCCCACCTCTTCTCTCTGTAATCATCCTTCTGCAGCCCAGTCTCCAGATCTGCTCTCTTCAATCATTCTTCTGCAACTCACTCTCCAACTTCTGCTCTCTTCAACGATCTTTCTGCACGCCAGTCTCCAACCTCTGCTCTCTGCAACCGTCCTTCTGCTCTCCTGTCTCCAACCTCTGCTCTCTGCAAAGATCCTTATGCACCCCAGTCTCCAACATCTGCTCTCTGCAACAGTCTTTCTCCAACCCAGACTACAAGCTCTGCTTTCTTCAACGGTCCTGCTGCAACCCAGTCTCCAACATCTGTTCTCTTCATCAGTCCTTCTACTCCCCAGGCTCCAACCTCTGCTCTCTGTAACAGTCTTTCTGTACCACAATCTCCAACCTCTGCTCTCTGTAACGGTCCTTCTGCACCCCAGTCTCCAACATCTGCACTCTGAAACAGTTCTTCTATAAACCATTCTTCCACCTCTGCTCTCTGTAACAGTCCTCCTTTATTGCAGTCTCCGAACTCTGCTCTCTGCAACGGTCCTTCTGCACCCCAGTCTCCAACCTCTGCTTTCGGTATCAGTCCTTCTGAATACCAGTCTTCAAACTCTGCTCTCTGTAACAGTCCTTCTGCAACTCAGTCTCCAAATTCTGCTCTCTGCAACAGTCCATCTGCACCCAAGTCTCCAACACCTGCTCCCTGCAACAGTCTTTCTTATCCCCATTCTCCAAACTCTGCTATCTGCAACAGTCCTTCTGCACCGCAGACTCCAAACTCTGCTCTCTGTAACAATCCTTCTTAATCTCTGTCTCCAACCATGCTCTCTTCAATGGTCCTTCTGCACCTGAGTCTCCAACCTCTACTCTCTGTAACAGTTCTTCTACAGCTCAGTCTCCAACCTCTGCTCTCTGTACAATCCTTCTGAAACCCAGTCTCCAAACTCTGTCCTCTGTAACAGTCGTTCTGCATTTCTTCACCAAACTCTGCTCTCTGTAACAGGCCTTCTGCACCGAAGTCTTTAACCTTTGTTCTCTGTAACAGTCATTCTGCACCCCAGTCTCAAACCTCTGATATCTACAAAAAACCTTCTCCACCCCAGTCTCCAAAATCTTTAATCTCCAACAAAATTTCTGCACCTCAGTCTGAAAACTCGGTTCTCTGCAACGATCCTTCTGCACTCCAGTCTCCAAACTCTGCTCTCTGTAACAGTCCTGTTCCACCTCAGTCTCCAACCTCTGCTCTCTGTAAGATCCTTCTGCAACCCTGTCTTCAAACTCTGCTCTCTCTAACAGTAATTCTGCACCCCAGTCTCCAACATCTGCTCTCTGTCACAGTCTTTCTAAACCCCAGTTTTCAACCTCTGATCTCTGCAACAGTTCTTCTTCACCCCAGTATTCAACTTCTGTTCTTTGTAACAATCCTTCTGCACCTCAGTTCCCAAATTCTGACCTCTGCAATGGTCCTCTTGTACCCCAGTCTATAGCCTCTGCTCTCTGCAATGATCCTTTTGCACCCCAGTCTCAAACTTCTGCTCCCTGCAACAGTCCTTCTGACATCAGTTTGAAAACTCTGCTGTCTGCAAGGATCCTTGTGCACCACAGTCTCTAAATTCTGCTTTCTGAAACAGTTATTCTGCAACTCAGTCTCCAACCTCTGCTCTCTGTAACAGTCTTTCTGCACCCCAGTCAACATCCTCTGCTCTCTGTAAAATCCTTCTATACCCAAGTTTCCTAACTCTGCTCTCTGTAACAATCCTTTTTCGCCCCAGTCTCCAACCTCTGCGCTCTGCAATGGTCCTTGTACACGACAGTCTCCAAACTCTGTTCTCGGCAACAGTCCTTCTGCACCCCAGTCTCCAGACTCTGCTCTGGGTATAATTTCTTCTGCACCTCAGTCTCCAACCTCTGCTTTATGTAAGATCTTTCTGCAACCCAGACACAAACTCTGCTCACTGTAACAGTCCTTCTGCACCCCAGTCTCAAATCTCTGCTCTGTGCAACAGTTAGTCTGCACCGCAGTCTCCAAATTTTTCTCTCTGAAAGATCCTTATGCACCCCGGTGTCCTAACTCTGATCTCCATAACACTCCTTTTTCACCCCAGTCTGCAATCTCTACTCACTGTAACAATCCTTCTGCACATCTGTCTCCAACATCTGCTCTCTACAACGGTCCTTCTGCACCCCATTCTCCAAACTTTGTTGTCTGCAAGAGTCCTTCTGCATGTCAGTCTCCAACCTCTTCTACCTGCAAAAATCTTTCTGCACCCCAGTCTCCAACCATTGCTCTCAGCAACATTTCTTCTGCATCTTACTCTCTAACCTCTGCTCTATGTAAGATCCTTCTGCACCCCAATCTCCAAACTCTTATCTCGGCATCAGTCCTTTTCACCCCAGTCTCCAACCTCTGCTCCCTGCAACAAGCCTTCTGCACCCCAGTCTTCAACTTCAGCTCTCTACAACAGTTCTTCTGCATCCCAGTCTTTAACATCTACTCTCTGAAACAGTCTTTCTGCATCCCATTCTCCAACCTCTGCACTCTGAAACAGTCTTTCTGTACCCTGGTCTAAAAACTCTGCTCTCTGTAAGAGTCCTTCTGTACTGCAATCTCAAACCTCTGCTCTATGTAAGGTTCATTCTGGACCCAAGTCTCCAACCTCTTCTTTCTGTATCAGTCCTTCTGCACCCAAGTCTCCAACCTCTGCTCTCTGTAACAGTTTTCTGCATCTCAGTCTTTAATATCTGCTCTCTATAACAGTCCTTCTGCACCCCAGTCTCCAAACACTGCCCTCTGCAACAGTCCTTTTACACTCCAGTCTTCAAGCTCTCCTCTGTATAACAGTCCTTCTGCAACCCAGTTTCTAACATCTGCTCTCTGCAACCGTCTTTCTGCACCCAAGTCTCCAACCTCTGCTCTCTGCAACGATCCTCCTGCACACCAGTCTCCAACATCTGCTCTCTGCAATAATCCTACTGCACCCCAGTCGCCAACATCTGCTCTCTGTAACAATCCTTCTGCACCGCAGTCTCCAAACTCTGCTCTATGTAATATTCTTCTGCAACCCAGTCTCTAAACTCTGCTCTCTGTAACAGCTCTTCTGTACCTAGTCTTCAACATCTGCTCTCTATAACAGTCCTTCTGCACCCCAGTCTCGAAACTCTGCTCTCTGCAACAGTCCTTCTACACTCCAGTCTTCAACATCTGCTCTGTGCAGCAGTCCTTCTGCAAACTAGTTTTCAATCTCGGCTCTCTGCAACGATGCTTCTGCACACCAGTCTCCAACCTCTGCTCTCTGCAATAATCCTACTGCATCCCAGTCGCCAACCTCTTCTCTCTGTAACAATCCTTCTGCACCACAGTCTCCAAACTCTGCTCTACGTAATATTCTTCTGCAACCCAGTCTCCAATCTCTGCTCTCTGTAACAGCCCTTCTGTACCCAGTCTCCAACCTCTGCTATCTACAACAGTCCTTCTGAACCTCAGTCTCCAAATTCTACTCTCTGCAAAAGTCCTTCTGCTCCCATGTCTCCAACACCTGCTCCCTGCAACAGTCCTTCTTCACCCCAGTTTCCATCCTCTGCTATCTGCAACAATTCTTCTGCACCACAGTCTCCAAACTCTGCTCTACGTAATATTCTTCTGCAACCCAGTCACCAAACTCTGCTCCCTGTAACAGCCCTTCTGTACACAGTGTCCAACCTCTGCTCATTGTAACAGCCTTCTGCACCCCAGTCTCCAAACTCTGCGCTCTGCATCAGTCTTTCTGCACCCCAGTCTACAAACTCTGCTCTCTGTAACATTCTTTCTGCATCTCAGTCTCCTAACTCTACTCTCTGCAACAGTTCTTCTGCACAGCAGTCTCCAACGTCTTCACTCTGAAACAGTTCTTCTCCACTCCAGTCTCCAACCTCTGCTCTCTGTAACAGTCCTCCTGCATTGCAGTCTCCAAACACCTCTGTCTGTAATGGTTCTTCTGCTCCTCAGTCCCAAACTCTGCTTTCTGTATCAGTCCTTTTCACCCCAGTCTCCAACCTCTGCTCCCTGCAACAAGCCTTCTTCACCCCAGTATCCAACTTCAGCTCTCTTCAACAGTTCTTCTACATCCCAGTCTTTAATATCTCCTCTCTGAAACAGTCTTTCTGCATCCCATTCTCTAACCTCTGCACTCTGAAACAGTCCTTCTACCCTGGTCTCCAAACTCTGCTCTCTGTAAGAGTCTTTCTGTACTGCAGTCTCCAACCTCTGCTCTCTGTAAGGTTCATTCTGGACCCAAGTCTCCAACCTTTGCTTTCTGTATCAGTTTTTCTGCACCCAAGTCTCCAACATCTGCTCTCTGTAACAGTCCTTCTGCACCCCAGTCTCCAAACTCTGCCCTCTGCAACAGTCCTTCTACACTCCAGTCTTTAACCTCTGCTCCGTGTAACAGTTTTCTGCAACCTAGTTTTCAATCTCTGCTCTCTGCAACCATCCTTCTGCATCCCCGTCTACAACATCTGCTCTCTGCATCCGTCTTTCTGCACCCATGTCTCCAACCTCTGGTCTCTACAACGATCCTCCTGCACTCCAGTCTCCAACCTCTGCTCTCTGCAATAATCCTACTGCACCCCAGTCGCCAACCTCTACTCTCTGTAACAATCCTTCTGCACTGCAGTCTCCGAACTCTGCTCTACGTAATATTCTTCTGCAACCGAGTCTGCAAACTCTGCTCCCTGTAACAGCACTTCTGTACCCAGTCTCCAACATCTGCTCTGTGTAACAGCCTTCTGCACCCCAGTCTCCAAACTTTGTTCTCTGTAACAGTCCTTCTGCATCTCAGTCTATAACATCTGCTCTCTATAACAGTCCTTCTGCACCCCAGTCTCCAAACTCTGCTCTCTGCAACAGTCCTTCTACACTCCTGTCTTCAACCTCTGCTCTGTGTAGAAGTCCTTCTGCAAAATAGTTTTTAATCTCTGCTTTCTGCAACGATTATTCTGCATCCCAGTCTCCAACATTTGCTCTCTGCAACCGTTATTCTGAGCCCAAGTCTCCAACCTTAGCTCTCTGCAATGATCCTTCTGCACACCAGTCTCCAACCTCTGCTCTCTGCAATAATCCTACTGCACCCCAGTCGCCAACCTCTGCTCTCTGTAACAATCCTTCTGCACCACAGTCTCCAAACTCTGCTCTACTTAATATTCTTCTGCAACCCAGTCTCCAAATTCTGCTCTTTGTAACAGCCCTTCTGTATCCAGTCTCCAACCTCTGCTATCTGCAACAGTCCTTCTGAACCTCAGTCTCAAAATTCTACTCTTTGCAAAAGTCTTTCTGCACCCATGTCTCCAACACCTGCTCCCTGCAACAGTCCTTCTTCACCCTAGTTTTCAACCTCTGCTATCTGCAACAAACATTCTGCACCAAAGTCTCCAAACTCTGCTCTATGTAATATTTTTCTGCAACCAAGTCTTCAAACCCTGCTCTCTGTAGCAGGCCTTTTGCAACCCAGTCTCCAAACTCTGCTCTCTGAAACAGTCCTTCTGCACGCCAGTCTCCAACCTCTGCTCTCTTTAACGGTCCTTCTGCACCCCAGGCTCCCACCTCAGCTTTCTGTATCATAATTCTTCAAACGAATCTCCAACGTTTTCTCTGTTTAACAGTCCTACTTCATCTCAGTCTCCAAACTCTGCTCTCTGCAACAGTCCTTCTGCACCCCAGTACCCAAACTCTTCTTTCTGAAACATGCCTTCTGTTTCCAAGGCTTTAACCTGTTCTCTCTGTAACAGTTCTTCTTCACCCCAGATTCTCACCTCTGCTCTCTGTAACGATCCTTATGCAGCCCAGTCTCCAACTCTGCTCTCTGAAGTGATTCTTCTGCAACTCCGTCTCCAACTTTTGCTGTTTTCAACAATCCTTCTGCACCTCACTCTTCAAACTCTGCTCTCTGAAACAGTTTTTCTGCACCTCAGTCTACAAACTCTGCTCTCTGCAACAGTCCTTCTACACTCCAGTCTTCAACCTCTCATCTGTGTAACAGTACTTCTGCAAACTAGTTTTCAATCTCTTCTCTCTGCAACGATCCTTGTGCATCCCAGTCTCCAATATCTGCTCTCTGCAATGATCCTTCTGCACATTAGTCTCTAACCTCTGCTCTCTGCAAAGATCCTACTGCACCCCAGTTGCCAACCTATCCTCTCTGTAACAATCCTTCTGCACCACAGTCTCCAAAATCTGCTCTACATAATATTCTTCTGCAACCCAGTCTCCAAACTCTGCTCTCTGTAACAGTCCTTCTGCACACCAGTCTCCAAACTTCACTCTGTGCAATGATTCTTCTTCACCCCAGTTTCCAACCTCTGCTCTCTGCAAAGTCATTCTGAACCCCAGACTCCAACATCTTCTCTCTGCAACAGTCTTGCTGCACCTCAGTCTGAAAACTCTGCTTTCTGCAACGATCCTTGTGCACCCCAGTCTTTAACATCTACTCTCTGAAAAAGTCCTTCTACACCCCTGTCCAAATGCAGAAGAATGAGACATGAACTATCGCTCACCCTGCAAAAAATCAACTCAAAATGCATTAAAGACCCAGGAACTAGACCAGAAACTCTGCAGTTTCAAGGAAAAAAAAAAGTCAATACTCCAACCTACAGGCAGAGGCAATGACTTTCTCAATATGATGCTAAAGCTCAGGAGATAACACCAAAAATTAAGAAGGTTCTGCACAGAAAAGGAGAAAATTAGAATATGAAGAGAGAACCTACAGAAAGGTAGAAAATCTTTATGAGGTGCTCTTCTAAAAGAGAAGGAATATTCAGTATATTAATAAAGAACTCAAAAAACTTAACATCAAACCCACAATTATTAAATAACCCAATTATCAAATAACCCAATTACCAAATTGGAAACTAAATAAACTAAATAGACACGTCTTAGAAGAAAATATGTGAGTGGCCAACAAATATATGAAAATACTTGGAAGTCAAGACTACCATGAGATTTCATCTCACTTCAGTGACAAAGGCAACCACCAAGAACACAAACAGAAACCAGTGTGAAAAGAAGAGTATTGGAGAGAAAGGAGCACTCTCACCCTGTTGGTGGGCATGTAAATCAGCACAACCACCACGGAAATCGGGATGGAGGCTTCTCAGGAGTAGCCATGGACCACCCTGCGACGCAGCTCTACCTCTGCTTGGTATTTATCACAGCGGATCAAAGTCATCATACTATAATGACACATACATGCCCATGAGCCATCTGAGGTGACATCAGTGGACGAATGGATAAAGAACATCTGGTATATGCACACTGGAATTTCATTCAGTCATAAAAAAGAACGAAATTATGTCATGCTGGAAGATGGATGGATCTTCAGAACATTAAGATAAATAAGCAACTCAGAAAGTTAAGGGCCGTATGTTTTTCCTCTGTTAAAGCTAGAGGGGGAAAAGAAAGGAAAGTTGGGAAGGGAGTCTCATCATGAAAGTTGAAGGAAGATCAGTAGAGTCAAGGCACCAGGGGAGGAGGTGAGGAAAAGTGAAATATTGGAATGATATTGGCCAAAGATCACGGTAATTTTGTGTGCATGT